>NC_068357.1:50081187-50388687 GCF_020536995.1 Dreissena polymorpha | reverse complement strand
GACTCTTGAGTCTTAATATGGGATTACATTTATCTTTCCTGTATTAATCGTTCAACCTCGAGCCATTTACTATAGCTTTGAACGCATGTTTTGCTCGAGTCATATCTTAAAGGGGCCTTTTCACAGATTTTGGCATTTTTTTTAACTTATTCATTAAATGCTTTATATTGATAAATGTAAACATTGGATCGTAAAAGCTCCAGTAAAAAATCAAGAAAAAAAATAAAAAAAAGGAAAAGAACATTGCCCGGAGCAGGTTTCGAACCAGTGACCCCTGGAGTCCTGCCAGAGTCCTGAACTAAAAACGCTTTAACCTACTGAGCTATTTCGCCGAGTACACATTCTAGACGTATTTTATACCTTATATAAGCAATCTTCGTAGTTTCACAAAATTTAACGACAAAAACAGAACTCTCCAAATTATTCAATCGTTTCGCGTTGCAACGCTTTATAATTTTTAGGTTTTAAAATCGTCAAAAGATGCATATAATGGCTATATTAGAGCATGGTTAATGTTCAGTATTACTGTTTCCTCACAAATATCATAACTAAAACGAAAACTTACGAATCTGAAACAACTTTTTTCAATTTTGTCAATTTACCAAAGCGTGAAAAGATCCCTTTAATACTAATAACGCACGGTTCCCCCGTGTGATTTCATATATCTCTGAATGCACCGAGTTGTTCCTATCTCATTCAAACCCATGTCTTCATCGAGCTTGGTCTATCCGTAGCACGTTTTCTTCT
Organism: Dreissena polymorpha; assembly: GCF_020536995.1. NCBI lineage: Eukaryota > Metazoa > Mollusca > Bivalvia > Myida > Dreissenidae > Dreissena > Dreissena polymorpha. The sequence continues at coordinate 50,387,940 of NC_068357.1, read as the reverse complement.
AGCTCTTCCTATTAAAAAGCATTATTTCCTTGAGCGAGTTCCAATCACGAGTTTTCAAATGTTTTCCCACAGATGCTGATAGGCGAGGTGGCAGTGTGGGCGTTCACAGAGGACAACCAGAAATCAGTGCGTGTCTGTTGCAACCCGTGTAACGTGCCGCAGTTCTTTCGGCGTCTCGTGCGCTTCGTAGGTACGTCGGTAAATAATATTCTTGTATTATGATTATTTTATTCTACACCGGTTAACGTTAATATATGTACTAAATGACGTGTTGATGTTAAATAAGAAATTGTATAACAATGTATTTTTTTATCGTTCAAAGCATGAACGTCTTTCAATAAAATGTGAAAATTTAGGAATAACGTATTCGTTATATATTGTTTTATTTCATATTTATGACTGCAGAAAATAATAATTATTACTTAACCTTACAGACAGCGAAAATCGGAATCCCTTAATTTTAATTATTATTATAACACGAACTGAATGCCTTTCGTGATCAAGGGGGTATCACACAATCAATCATACAATTACACTTAAACAGAATATTACGAAACTTGCGTAACAGCGTTTTAATAAACAAATATGACAACCCCAATTAGTCGGCGTCGTAACGCTTTTTAACCGTACGTTTTAACTGTGTACTCGCATCTACGTAAATTTATGCGAAAAAGTGAAACTTCGAAGCAATCCATAACTGTCATGCCAATCCGTGGTCTGCGCTTAAGCCGCCGCAGTCTTTCCACACTCCATATACTTAAACGTTAATGAAAGCGCCACTGGGTCCGTATTTACCAACCAATTCAAAGACATAAGAATAAAATAGACTTATTAGGCAAAAAATATGCCCAGTATTTGAATATATACAGTCTACCGCTGGGGTTTTGCCATAAACAACACGTTGTTCCTGAAGAATGATGTGGATAGAGGTGGTTAATGACAAGTTTGAGTAGAAATTAAAGCAGTATTTGAATATTCCAATTTAAATAATATTCTTTATTCTTAGACATGAGGCTAGGCCACATTTAAAATATTGTTGGTTTGCCCTTTACCGACCCTAGATTTTACAGGTGGATAGGTAGGTAGGAAAATTATTTTATTTTATTTGAGAAATTATATTTTTAATACACTTATAGTCTATGAATATTTAAAACACTGTTATTAAAGCACTGTTGCAGTGTACGAAGCCCTATGTAGCTTAACCACATCTTGTTTGCTGTTTTCTTGCATATATTAATATCAAATGCATGCTTATGTGTTATTACATCAAATATGTATTCAATAAATGATGTTAATTGCTCAAATACATTTGTAATTATTTAACTACCAGACTGCTTTTATTATGTCCCCCACTAACGTAGTGGGGGACATATTGTTTTTGCCCTGTCTGTTTGGTTGGTTGGTCTGTTGGTTTGCGCCAACTTAAACATTTGCAATAACTTTTGCAATATTGAAGATAGCAACTTGATATTTGGCATGCATATGTATCTCATGGAGTTGCACATTTTGAGTGGTGAAAGGTCAAGGTTATCCTTCAAGGTCAAAGGTCAAATATATGGGTCAAAATCACTCATTTAATGTACACTTTTGCAATATTTCAATATTCAAGATAGCAACTTGATATTTGGCATGCATGTGTATCTCATGAAGCTGCACATTTTGAGTGGTGAAAGGTCAAGGTCAAGGTCAAGAGTAATTAATATATTAAATAAGTTTACCTTTAAATATCCATTTCACTAACATGCCGTTACAGTAAACTGTATAGAGTGGCAAACATAATAAAGCAGAATATGCACATGAATCTGATTAGACACAGATCCACTTACATATAAATCGAATCATGCTTGTCTATTTTTGCATTTTCGAACGATAATCCTGTAACTGTCATATGTATTTTTCATCGCGAGTAGACTGCATTCCGATTTTCAAGCACTTGTTCTGTGACACAGGTACTTGAAACAAAAAGTTGGTCCTTATATATATATATATATAATAAGAGTATATATATATAAGGACCAAACATTTTTTTTCAAGTACCTGTGTTCTGTGACATTCAGTACATACATTTCCCAAAAAAATAGTTTTATTTGTATTTAAAACATACACTCCATCGTAGAATGACACGCGATTTTCATTAATCCATACTAATTATATGACATCAGCCGTTAATTTGATAACTATTTGTCCATTTCACTGAGCATCGTTATTTCTTTTTATTGTCTGCCATCTTGGATCACGTAAACAACATGTGTGCAACGAACGTAAACTCGTATATGTCCGACTACTTTCGCGAACCAATAGTTAAGTATGATGTCGTTCAGCGAGACGCCATTTTTACGGAACACCGCTGACCGCGATGCCGGTTATAGACGCTTGCATTACTGCGCATTCTGGGGCGTATGAAATTCCAACCATCAGAGCAACCTAGATCGGTCAGGGGCGATAAGAATGGCCAGGGATATAAATACGCGCACAAATAGATATTGCAGTCGGCTCTAATATGATTGGCGAAAAAAACGAAAATAAAAAAAATATGTTTTCAGAAATCGCAATAAAATTTTTTGGGTCGGGGGGTAAAAAGTGGGTCGGTCGGTAAAGGGCAAACAAACTTGATTTTAATTTTGGCCCTAATAATTGTTTGTTGAATACGGGCTCTGTTCGCAGGAGTGTTCGTGTTCGGACTGGTGTCCGTGATGGTGTTCGTGGACGTTGTGAAGCTGCTGACCGGCCAGCTGCGGCCCAACTTCCTTGAGGTGTGTCGACTCAACACCACCCGGTGTCTTCTCAACGGAAATGTCGGTGGGGACGAGCTATGCACGAATGCTAACCGCATAGAGCTGCGACATGCCAGGTACCGCGGGGAGCCTGTGACATTAGCGCTTAATTGTTGATGGGTTTTTATGATTTTGGGGGAGCATATAGTCGCCGCTTCGTCAGTCCGTGCGTGTGTCCGTCCGTGCACAATTTTTGTTCAATTAAACTTTATGGGAAGCTTCACTAACAAGAGGAGATGTGCACATTATCAGCCGGTTCTGGTCGGATGATTTTTCACAGAGTTATGGCCCTTTGAAATTTTCCATTAACTGTACATATAGTGCAATTCTTGTCCGGGCTATTTCTCAGCAACTAATAACCGGAATTCAATGAATCTTTATGGAAAGCTTTACTACCAAAAGGAGATGTGCATATTATCAGCCAGTTCTGGTCGGATGATTTTTCACAGAGTAACGGCCCTTTGAAATTTTCCATTAACTGTACATATAGTGCAATTCTTGTCCGGGCTATTTCTCAGCAACTAATGACCGGCATTGAATGAAACTTTATGGGAAGCTTCACTACCAAGACGAGATGTGCATATTATCAGCCGGTTCTCATCGGATGATTTTTCACAGAGTTATGGCCCTTTGAAATTTTCCATTGTACATATAGTGCAATCCTTGTCCGAGCTATTTCTCAGCAACTTATTACGGGAATTCAATGAAACTTTATGGGAAGCTTCACTACCAACAGGAGATGTGCATATTATCAGTCGCTTATGGTCGGATGATTTTTCTCAGAGTTATGGCCGTTTGAAATTTTATATAAACTGTACATATAGTGCAATTCTTGTCCGGGCTATTTCTCCCCAACTACTGTCTGGAATTCAATGAAGCTTTATGGGAAGCTTAACTACCTTGAGGAGATGCGCATGTTATTTGTGGGTTCTGGTTAGATGATTTATTTAGAGAGTTATGTCCCTTTGAAATTTTTAAGTTGCTAAACCATCCATCGTATTATTTTGTCCAAAGTTTTGCCCCTCAAGACGTTTCCTTTTATCTGAATATATAGTGCCATATTGTGACAAAAAACCTTTGGGGAGCATCACCCGTCTCCGACGGTTTCTTTTTGTTTTTGAAGCAGTATTCATTTGTAAACATCCATACCATGTATCATTAAAGTAGTTAGCTACGGTGACAGTCCATGGAAATAGTCTTGTACAGATTAAAAAAATGTTATATATACAAATCCAAAGCAAATACAAAGCGAATAGAGGCAAACAATTGAACTAAAACCTTTTGTGGTGTTCATATCTTCTTGTTAGCACCATTAATGGCATGATGTCTCTATATGTGGCCAAAACAACTCGTTAGCAATCAATGTATTTAACCTACTGTAGAATTGTAGTTTTTGTTGTCGTTACTTTACTGTAAATCAGTATTTAAGTTCTCTGGTGGCATTCCCATTACGGGAAATACCGACAAAACATCAACCTTCATTTTAGAGGAACACTTCAGTCAAATAACCAATGAAGAAACTTAAAAGTATAACCAATGAAGAAACTCAAAAGTAAAGTATTTTACATGGTATATATCGGAGACCATTTTGTTCAGGTACACAATAAGTTGCAGTTTATAGTGCACGTATTATGTCATCCGGTTATTATACCGCTAGTTTGTTTAAGCGCCATATATCAACTCTTCAACTTTGCCGCGGTTTCAGGGGATCTTTCCCGTCCATGCGTGCAACCATGACTGCATATGCTGCCGTCTTTATATCGGTAATATACGAAACACAAATGAAAACATCACGTGCTTTTCGTCATATAAATATATATTTCATAATTTAACAGTCTATCTGGAAGCGTTGGCAACAACCGCATATTGTAAATGTATACGTAGAAATGAACAACGCTTAATTCGAAAAGAATGACACCGGTTATTCAGAGATTGTTTAAAAGTCTTCCAAGGAAATCACTCTATTCAGCCTAAACAGCATATGCTTAAGAAGTCTCGTCTCATAAAAAAACACACGCTACGTCATTTCCTGTGTAGTTGCCTGTTGCAGAGTCAATAAATGTCCATTCATCTAAAGTCGCAAACAATGTCAAGAGGTATTTGGTAAACCACACATGCACACAATACATTTTTACAGATACCGCACATTTGAACAATATTTAAATACGAGTGGTGTCTTTTACAGATCTACATCCACGGCGCCCTACGGACGCGCTCCGTGCGCGTGCTGAGGCCCTTCCTGTCGCTCGTGTTCCTCATGCTGTCTCTCCTGTGCGGGCTAGCGGAGATAGGACTCAACCACAACGCCTGGATCGACGTCGTAGTCGGCTGGGGGACGGGCATTGCCATGGCGATGTACTTGGTAACCAAGTCGCAGCGTTTTTTTTCTGTTCTTTATTGGGACAGGTGGGATGTACGCTTGATACGTTGTATATATTTTAAGTGGATTTGTCAAGATTATTGTGATTTGAAAAAAAAAGTTTGGTGCATGTTAGTAATACATATTCAAAGTTTATTTAAGTGTTATTCCATGGTTGTAAATAATCTTGTACGAAAACACTAACATACATACTTTGGTATTCCCTTGAATTCGCCGTCGTGCGTGTCTCGTTTTATACAATCCTTTAAACACACGGAAACACTAATAACTACGTCATGCGAGTATTGTTTGAAACAATCCTTTTAATACACGAAGACCACATAATAACAATTTTATGGATCATATTTAGCAGTTTTTATTACAATATGTCCTTGTATCTCACCAGGGAGCGTTCGTTCTCTACAATTTCCGGGAGTACGTCTCCGAGCGGAAGATGATCCGGCTTCTACACGGCTTCCTGGTGGACCACCAGCTGCTAAATGAGATCACAAAGGACGTAAGTGGACGCAACTCTTCCTTGAAACATTGTAAAATTAAGCTCGGTGATTATCGAGCGCATTTGGCTTAATACGCCACTCTCAAGTCTGGTTCTTGGGTAAAACCAGTACTAATGGGAATTTAAAAAAAAAGGACGCCCAGATTGAATATGGCGGCTGTAATCATACCGGTCAGGTAGGATTTTCCTCCAGGTACTTCGGCCTCATCCACAGAATAAGCCACACCAAAATGTAACATCTTTCAATAAAAGATAAATAGCTGGAAACTGTAGTTAACATTCAAAATTTGTCCCAACATTTGTTGGTTTTGAAAGAAAATTGAGGGTCTTTACAGCCTCAGGCGCGGAAGAACCGTATACACTCCGAAATACAAACACACGCAGATCGAACCCGGTCTCTTCCGATAGCTAGGCAAACATCATTCCTACTACAAAACCGCCGTCGCGAATATCATTTAGTGTTTTTTATTGATAAGCAGTGCAGCCAACTGAAAAACAACTACATGTATACACTGGTGTTGCGCCTCCATTTCAATTATTAATACTGGCGGATCATTTACTTAAAAGATAACAGGTCATCAATGATTTGTTTGGACATAACTTGTGACACAAACTCATCACAGTGATCTCCTGTCCTAGAGGTTTATAAACAATCAGAAGATATTCCTAAAATAATCAAATTGTCAAATAGGAATTGTGGCGCTTCGTATGTTCGCCCTACACTTGCTTCGACTTAACCAATAGTGCATCATATTGCATATGGCGACATTTGTCAAACTTCTTAAAAGATTGAGAATTTGGTGGGTCTTTCTCCCAAGACGATAAGAACTATTGCCTCCGGGAAAGCAAAATAAAATGTCTAAAAGATTCGGTGTGAACAATATCGAGCAGTTACTTAGGTTTTAACTTATACAATCGCTGTGTAAACATCCCTCACTATATTAATATAGTTTATCAAACCATTTATTTCAGGGCAAACTCCGCCTGTTTCCGTTCCCGTTCCACATACCGCGTGCTCACACTCGCCCCGCCTCCCCGTACGCGCAGAAATTTGACGGAATCAAGCCTCAAGCCACGCCCCTCGCCGTGTACGACGACACCGGGGCGGGGCCTTCCACTGACAAGTACCACGACCGACCGATGCCCAGCCCGGGTTACCATGACAACCAAAGAATGTCACACCTGTGAACCGCAGGGGACCACCTTATGCTAGTTGGGGAGAAAAAAGCTTACTTGACCATTCAACAATAACTAGATTTGAAAAAAAATATGGTAAAATAGTGTCAAAAATGTACTCTAATTAAGATGCACTGTCAACAAAAACAAACAATGCAATGAAGATACTGAATAACCATTAGATCAATAAAAATAAAAATAAGACTACGCAGAACTGCCAGTGAAATAAAAACATTTAAGTAATGTTTATAGGAAAGAAAACGTTTTGTAACAATTTAGAAATGGATGTATGGCGGTTGTGTGCTTTCTTAAAGTCGTCTATGGGAATAACTTGTGAACCAATTTAAAGAGGAAGCGCCAATTGGTTAGAATTAAACTCATCACAGTGATATGGAAACATTTTCAAAGAACTTGTTCAAAGTAGCTAAACAGAAGAGACCAGCGTTAGGGCCATGCTTTATCCTTTAAAAGAATAAAATTAGACTACGAACCATTTCAGGTACAACCAAACTTTTATGATTTATTTTTTACCCTTCAGATCTAGTTAATTTTGCTAATGTTTAAACATATGCATCGTATGTTATTTGTGCTCTTCAAATCGGAGGTCGATTATCAATTATACATAATTGTGAAGAAATATGTGTTGAAATATAGACTATTATGCATATATTTATAACAAGTACATGTATACTAACTTCTTTCGCTAGATACACATTTAATTTTTTAATGGAATATACGCGTTTTTATACAAATTAAATCGGTATTTTTGTAAATACATATAAAAAAGTAGTTGCTTGTTTTCATTCAAATTTGGGTCTGGTTGGGGACCCATTCTCATATATTTATTTATCCTCAACATTCGCTCCTATCCAGTTCACAAGTGGTTAGCGTGTGGCTACGATATTAATTAGTGAAATTATCATTTTGAATGATAAATAATCATATTATAACGAAAAATCGACTTTTCTGAAAAAAAATATATTTCACTATCAAATATATATATATATATATATATATATATATATATATATATATATATATATATATATATATATATATATATATATATAACAAGGTATCCAACTCAAAATCACCCGAAAACGGGGTGCATCGCTTTGAACAGCCATAACTTCATCAATTGTGCAGCGATTTTCACGTTCTTATTCAACGCAGAAATGAATTTCCTTTCTGGAAATGTACATGTCTTGCAATATTTTTACAAATGCAGTTCTCTTACTTTGCAATCACCTGTATTCTCAAAGTATTTTAAGCAAGAGAACGAATACACTGATTTTCCAATCTTATTCAAAACGACGCAATTTTTAACGATCCAAAGGGACCCGGTCACATTCCAAAAATGGTGAGGAAAAAAACAAACAAACCAAATAACGTCTTTGTTTATGTTTACTATAATATCAAACAGAACGCTACTCTCTCAGGTAAGTTGAAAAAAAAATAAAACAAGTGTTTATGAAATATTATCTCACCGGTTATCATGAGTAACAACACACGTTTAGGACAGAATAGTTTATCAACGTCTCACTTTTGTACATAAAAACACAGTAAAGCAGAACAAAAACAATACATATACATGTATGTACAAAACCACTCTAAAAGAGTTACTAGAGACGATCGTTCTGAAAATTCTAAACGTGTCCAAAAATATAATACTTCATAAAAACGTTCACATCTTTTCGAAATATAAAGGGATCGTAAAGCAAACTCAATTTAAAAAGTATTCATTTTTTTAAATAAATAAAACTATATTTACGTAACTATGTATGTGCACTACTACTCAAACAGCATAATCGGAATTGTTACCTTGTTGACGGTACGTAAAATAATGACAAATAAATGCAATATGAATTTGAAAAATATTGTATATAAATACAAGGCCAATTCATATCTATATTTTAACTTTATTATGTCACTTTTATATTTTGAGGTGTTACACGATCGTCTGCTAGTTTATCTCAACGTGCTAAACGATCAATACACGCACCGTTATCTACGCGCTATCATGTTTATTTGCACGTGTTTTTTTTTGCATGATGTTAAATTTCATGGCTTATAAACTAATCAACTACTTAGTGATATACTGCATACTAACAATTAGTAGCGCAATGCGTCTTCAAGAAGTATTCATATTCATAGACTGTACCTTTTTTTAAATGTATATAGTCTGTTCCACTTTTTGGTTAATTTGCCAACTGTTAATCTTAAGGGGTCAAGTATTACATTTAGGTTACACCAGCTTAATCAGTTAGCATGCCTGGTTTATACAAGTTGTGTGTATAGTATGCATAATTACTATTGATGTATTTGACGGCTTATACATGTTTTAATTTAGAATAAAGTCTTTTTCAGTTGTGCATGTGCATAGCATTGTTTGGTGTAACAACATGTTGTAATTTTTTAATATTTTTGTAATGACACCTTTACATAAATATTTACACATTATTTCAATCAATGTACAAGGACTAAGAGATAAACTAAAACGCGCACGGGAAAAACAATATATTTTACATCAACGAGCACATGTTGCTTTTTTACAAGAGACACACTTTACAGAAGATATAAAAGAGCAATTAATAGATGAATTTTCCGATAGGAATCTTTATCACTCAAACGGAGATAATAATAGCAAAGGTGTGTCCATTATCATTACAAAGTCCCTTCAATACACAGTGATTGATACGTTCATAGACAAAAATGGAAGATATATTTTAATGAATATTGAAACACAAAACAACACTTTATCACTACTTAATTTTTATGCACCAAATGACAAAAAACAACGAAATTTATCTTTGAAGAAATAACAAACAAAAAAACACTAAATGATCATTCACAAGGCATTATCTTAATTGGTGGAGATTTTAACGAAATTAACGAAATACGTGATAGAATATCATCTTTAAAAACTAACGTAAAAATAAATAGTAAACTAACGAATCTTAAACGAATAAATAACCTCACAGATATTTGGCGACATTAAAATCCTACGAAAAACCAGTTTACATGGAGAAGAAATAATCATACTGATAAGAGTCGTATAGATTTCTGGCTTCTAGATAAAAATAGTATTCCTCTTGTACATTCATGTGATATAAGACTTGCAATTATTCAATCAACTGATCATATGGTAATATCTATCAAACTTAAAAGTCCATCTAAACGTGGCCAAGGTTTTTGGAAATTAAATAATTCAATTTTAAGTGAACCTGATTACTGTACTAAAGTAAAGACCATAATCGAACAATGTATGCAGTTACATATAGATAGTAAACGAATCATTTGGGAAGTTTTTAAATATGAAGTAAAACAAATGTCAATAGAGTTCTCAAAGAAAAAATCACGTGAACGCAAAAATACGTTACATCTGCTCGAAGCAGAGTTAACTAATTTACTTTCAAAAGAATCTAATTCTCCACTTTCCAATAGACCATAATGCCGTTGTAGACTGATGACTTCCTGTTTCAACGTAATTCGGATATTCCGTTACTGCCGTTGTGCCAAATTGTCAATCCATCGTTTTAGGTAAGAAAATAAATAATCATTAAAAATAATCTTGGAAATAATCGTTGGATGTGTTTGATAACTATTTTTAATATGTATAATATTGATTTTGATGTGTTGTTAGCCGTATGAATAACTTTTTTGAATACACAATTATCAATGTTTATGGTGGGTATGACTAAAATACGAAAACAGTACTGTTTTCGCGAAAACAGTACTGTTTTCGCGAAAACAGTAACATGTACCGAAAACAGTTAGAATTCCCAACTTTACAGCGTGATAGTGGCGCTAAACTATGATTTTGATGAATGTTTACAACAGTACGCAAAGGGATGCCCTGATTGTTTGTCAAATTGCTTAAATAATTGTATGTCCTTTCAAATCAAAGATTCCATGACAACAAAATTACAGTAAAAAACACTTCTGAATGCGTGTGTATAATTGAAAGGGATACAAGCACGATAATATGAGTCGCGTTCTGATAAAACTGGGCATAATGCATGTGCGGTCTGAACAGGCTTATCTCGGACGACACTTTGCGCACATGCATTATGCCCAGTTTTATCAGAACGCGACTCATATAATCGGCTCTACGTTGAAATGCTTTAACACAGAAATTTGCTAGCCGTATCTTTACATATTTTCTGGTCTCATTTAATAATAATTGTAAACATAATCATTATCAAAACCCTGATCGTTTGTCAAATTGCTTAAATAATTGTATGTCCTCTCAAATCAAAATATTTCATAACAACAAAATTACAGTCCAAAATTATTAGTGCGAATAAATATAAAATGTACAATTTAAAAAAAAATGAGAAACGTAAGCAAAGGATATAATTTCTACAATACTCAATATCCTTACAAATATTGCTCAAATTTCTATTTTACTATAAAACATCTGGCATTTACGTTCATTTGCATGTAACATACCGCAATTACTCTAAGTATTCGGTTAATATTTTTGGTGATTCTTACTTTTCGGACAGTACATTTTAAAGCGCTATTTTAGCAGATTGCTTCCCTATTTTCACTTATCAGTCTGGTGTCACTTCGATCAACATTTTTATGACCGGATTAAGATAATAATGCAGATAAATCCCTTAGGGCAATGGCACATTACAGTTGCGTAATTGGATTACAATAACATGTATACCGGTATTAAACAATGGTTTCACACATGACAGATAACTGTGACAATACACTCCAAAAAAAGTAATGAACCCCTATATTAATACAAACAATTGAAAGTGTTTGACAACGACTGACGAACAAACAATGAATTCATAGGTTGCATATTTTGTTATTTTTAAGTAACAACTTTCTGTACAATAATTAAGGATGTGAACTTATTTTTAATAAAATGCAAATAAATTAAAAGTAAATATAGAATGTGAAAGTCTTAGAATATTTTATAGTCAAGTACGGATGTCAGTACCGCGCAAAATTCTTTGCTATTGACAATTAATTATTAACGCATGAAAAATAAGTCGTTGTTGAATGACACAGTTATAGGAAAAATACGGAACACAAATATTTAAGTATATCTCTTACCTCACACAGAATACAGCTATCCGTACATATGACCGAACACACGTTACACTTGTCAATTGCCATTGTAAGTCACTCACACGTTATCACAATGAATTTGAACAGTGTTAAGAAGGATTCAAGACTGAACTTCCAACTTTTTATACCCAAATAAGTCGGTCTGATTTGAGTAATTCTTTTATGATTGCTTTCATCAATCTACACGAAAAAAAAACAACAATGTTTGTTGAAACAATTAAAATTACGATTATGGAAATGTGATAACAACAAACAAATTATACCAATCATGTTCTTTAGTTTTTCTCTATTTACAACCCATTAATGATCACAGTTTGATATTTATAGAAAATGCAACACAAAAGAACATACTAACCGCTACTTCAATCATACATTGCCGACTTTGCAAACTAATATATTAAAGCGATCAATTATAACACCCATTTGGTATGCTGTTTGTGGTTTCTTGAAATAGTAAATTTCATTACAAATGAATAAAATAGTATTTGTTATGTTTTATCGATATCTATTTCTTGCTAACATGTTGAATACATACTGTTTTCGTATATTTATCAAAATCATAGTTTAACGCAAAATCATAGTTTAACGCCACTATCACGCTGTAAAGTTGGGAATTCTAACTGTTTTCGGTGCATGTTACTGTTTTCGCGAAAACAGTACTGCTTTCGTATTTTAGTCATACCGGTTTATGGTGGGTGGGGTAAAGTATATTAATGTTGATTTATTGAAAAATAGAACTGTGTGGAGAATTTAACCACTATAACCACTGTAGCAATACGGCTGTAAAACAATACATTAATACGTATCTGATGATGGTTTTTATAACATTTAACATTCTTGGTTATAATATATTGTATGGTAAACAACAGTTGACATATAGCTACTGGAAATAAAATGTAATTATTGTCACTGTGCAGCTTACCATGTTATTTCTATTTACTTAAGGACACTTGTGTAGTAAAATTATAATACCAAATATTAAAATTCATATGACTAAACTATAATAGTTCATTTTTATTTACATAATATATTGTCTATTTTAAGATATCGGATGCCACATGGACCATTGATGTGTGCATTAAACTACTATTACACCTAAGAAGATTCAACATATCAGACAGACATTCTCTTGCGCACCACAACATAAAACAGCGAATTTACATTTACTTCGAAGAGATGCGTAGCCTAGAAAACATCTTTTGCTTGACATAATTTTATATGATGTGATATGCAAGCTTAGAATGACTGTGCCTCTCCTTCCAAAGCTTAGTTCGCGAGGCTGCTCAGCATATTTTGTTTGAGGTACTTGCTCATATTCTCTATTTGTTTGTATACACATGTTCATCTATATCATAATCATATATTTTCTAACAAATTCTATTTTAATATATATTTATGTGATCATGCAAATTATCTGTGCAACAAGCAAAACCATTTAAAACCAGACATAGTATTCAAGTCATTCAAATTCAAAATGAGTTATTTTGCTCAATTTTCATCAAATAAATTTATGGTTGTAACCATGTACATGAACTTTCAATTGAAAAAATGATTTACTTGGTTGTCAGTAGTAATGTGGTGTGTGTTATGTGTATTTACTTATTAATATTATTTAAATGTTTTGTCTGCATTATAATTTACTATATATATTTTTTTCTTTTCAGGGAGGAGATGAAAGTATCTGAAAGCAGACTTGAAGTGATATCTTGATATAAAATGAACATTTTACAGAAATAGAAAATGTTAAAAAGTGTCAAGGAGTAATGTTCTTTTAACTCTTTTTAATGGACCAGCCTTGACAAACTACATAACTGCTCTGTGGAATTACATGATCGTTCAAGTATTGCAGTGAAAGAAAAAAATCAAAGTAAAGATTGAATAAAAAAATAAAAATATCAAACATTTTGACAATTCAACAAATCAAACAACATTTCATGTTTATTACTTGGTGCAGTGGTAATATGATCTTGCAGGCCCCTTTTATGACTGAGGCTGTTGAATATTTTCATTAAGCATCTTTAAGTATTTTCAGATATTCAGGTTTCAGTTGAAATTTATTCATGTATTACCGTTAGTACAATTTTTATTTTTTTGGTAAAGTAAACCCCAAATTAAAGACATTTGTATGATAACTTGTTAAGTGTTAATTGATGCTTTTATATGTTTGTATAGCAAGATTTTCAAATTCAAAAATTGACAAGTTTAACTTACTTTGTGAATACTGCTGTACTTCTTTATAAAGTTGATACTGAATTATAGCCAGTAACAAATCGTTCGACTTATCCTTGTCAAGTCTGAAAACAACAAAAGAATAGCACATTTTAAAAGGAGTGCTTGTACTTTTTTGTCGTTTATTTATACAAAAATTGTGTACAAATAACAAAGCAAAAATATGATTTATGATATTTAAAACTGTACAATACCGGGTAAGTGAATATGAAGTAAATATTATATTTTAACATAAAATATGTTTGTTAAAAAAGAAAATAGATAAAACTTCAACAGGTTGGTATATTTATACCTATGTTCAGTGAGGGACATATACAGCATATGTCCCTGGTTAAGTTCAAAATAAATTATTTTGAACAATGCACACTTAATTCAGTATTCCAACATGTAGTATTTGGTTAATTTTATATATTATCAGTATAGAGGTATACGTTCTAGAATCTTATAATAAGGTGTTCAGATTAATTACTGGATTTAGTTTAAGTATGCACTTGCCTTGGACATTTATAACTTTCAGGCACACACAAAGTCTTGGTTAACAGGACCATCATGCTATTCGTCCATGACAATTAGGCATATTTGAAGGATGCCAAAATGGAATCTGAAACAAAACATTTGTGCATCAATCGTTGTCCTGAAATTTTAAACGAATAATGAAAATGTGTTATTTCACCCCCACCCACTACTGTACCACTAAAAAATCAAATTCGGCTGAAACCCATCGAAAGACAATTACTTGAGTGCATATACACCAAATTCAATATAATTTAGGTAACATATCCTACATTATCTGACAAAATGACATGTTGATACATACTGTATTCACCGAAGTTGATTATTTTCGTTATTGCGCAAGAAGAATAAATGTTAACGTTGAACCGGAAGTCATCAGTTGATTATGCGGAAATGAATTATGGATTACTGGAATATAGCGAATACCGCACATGATAAAACTAGAGTCAACGAATTGGAAAATGAAATTAATTTTTTTTACACCTTTAAAGGGGCCTTTTCACAGATTTTGGCATTTTTTAACTTATTCATTAAATGCTTTATATTGATAAATGTAAACATTGGATCGTAAAAGCTCCAGTAAAAAATCAAGAATAAAATTAAAAAAAGGAAAAGAACATTGCCGGAGCAGGTTTCGAACCAGTGACCCCTGGAGTCCTGCCAGAGTCCTGAAGTAAAAACGCTTTAGCCTACTGAGCTATTCCGCCGAGTACACATACTTCATGTATTTTATACCTTATATAAGCAATCTTCGTAGTTTCACAAAATTTAACGACAAAAACAGAACTCTCCAAATTATTCAATCGTTTCGCGTTGCAACGCTTTATAATTTTTAGGTTTTAAAATCGTCAAAAGATGCATATAATGGCTATATTAGACCATGGTAAATGTTCAGTATTACTGTTTCCTCACAAATATCATAACTAAAACGAAAATTTGCGAATCTGAAACAATTTTTTCAATTTTGTCAATTTACCAAAGCGTGAAAAGATCCCTTTAAAGCAAATGGGGCTTTTGTGAGATCAAGACTTAAATTTATGGAAGAGGGCGAAAAACACTCTAAGTTCTTCCTAAGTCAAGAAAAATCTAGACAAAGTAGAAAAACTATATCTTCTCTTAATGTTGATGGTA
The DNA here is from genome assembly GCF_020536995.1 of Dreissena polymorpha. Lineage (NCBI taxonomy): Eukaryota > Metazoa > Mollusca > Bivalvia > Myida > Dreissenidae > Dreissena > Dreissena polymorpha. Next base: position 50,372,153 of record NC_068357.1, on the reverse strand, counting down.
AACACTATAGCAATAACGAAGATATTTTTAATCAAGAAGCAATTTTTTATCAATCATTATATAAATCAAATGCATGTACAAACTTCGATTTAGAGTTTTACCTGAACTCGATTAATCGTGATAAAACAGTCACAGAAAAAGATGCTAATTTATGTGAAGTGAAAAAATCTTTACAAGAACTATCGAATGCTTTATCGTCAATGAAACATAATAAAAGTCATGGCCTTGACGGATTAACTGTGGAATTCTATCAAAAGTTTTGGGATATTTTATCACCATTATTGCTGAATTGTTTTACAGAATGCATTCAAAAGGGAGAATTGTCTCATACCCTAAAACAATGTATTTTTTCACTGCTTTTTAAGAAAGGTGATTCTGAGAATTTAGAAAATTGGAGACCCATATCACTTCTTAACACAGATTACAAAATTTTAGCAAAAGTTTTAGCTCTGCGTTTACAAATTGTTTTACCAAAAATCATCAGCCTTGATCAGCAGGGATTTATTAAAAACAGATTTATTGGTTGCAATATTCGACAAATACAAGATATAATCGACTATTCAGATCTGCTAAACATAGATGGCGCCCTTTTATTCGTTGATTTTAAGAAGGCATATGATACAATAGAATGGATCATGATGTTTAACGTCTTAACTAAATTCGGCTTCAAGAGCAACTTTATAAAGATGGTAAAAACATTATATAATGATATTTGTTCGTCTGTAACGAATAATGGTTGGCAATCAAAATACTTTAAAATATATAGAGGAATACGACAAGGCTGTCCTCTTTCAGCTCTTCTTTTTATTTTAATAGCAGAAATATTAGCAACAAAACTCCGTTCTTGTAATCAATATGAAGGTATAACGATAAAATGCAACCAAAATGTTCAAAATGTTAAAATCACACAACTTGCAGATGATACTACAATTTTCTTGAAAAACACAGAAGAAATACCAATTGTAATTAATATAATCGAGGAATTTGGGTTAATATCAGGACTAAAATTAAATAAACTAAAAACTGAAGTAAAAAAGGGAAAATGAATGAGTAATTCAGGACATAAAATTTAGTCCAATTGTTAAAGCTCTAGGCACCGACTTTGGTACAAATTCTGTTAAATGCAATGAGCTAAATTGGAATGACAAAATCGCATCTTGTCAAAAAGTAATAAATGTCTGGACTAAGCGAAAGCTGATATTTTATGGAAGGGTAACAGTAATCAAAGCATTATTGCTTCCAAAATTTGCATATCTTCTGCAGTCAACATGTGTTTTAAAAAATACCCTTAATGTCCTAAATACTATGTGTTTTAAGTTTTTATGGAATAACAAAACTGAAAAAAATAAAAGATCGATTTTAATAGGTAATAAGCAAGATGGAGGAATTGAAATGCCTGACATAAGCATTTTTGCAAAAACACTGAAAATGAAATGGGTAAAAATTCTATGTATCGATGATAATGCAAATTGGAAAGCTATCCTAATTTTTTCTTGAACCAATTTGGAAAAAAGCTTTTAATATTTAAAATGAACATCGATTCAATTAAGTCGCTACCAAAAGTAAAATGGAAAATACCAGCCTTTTATGAAGAAATTATAAGTAATTTCATTGAAATAAACAATGCCAGTTCACCGATAAAAGCACGAACATACTTTAATATAAGAACTGAAGTAATATGGGGAAACCGATATATCAAACATAATGGCAAATGCCTTATTTTCGAAAACTGGATAAATTATAATATAATTTTCATCAACGATTTACTTTCCAACGCTGGCCTAGCTAAGGAAACGCACATCATTTCGAAACTAGAAAACAAATCTAACTGGATTGCTGAGCTAAATATACTAAAAGAATCAATTCCGAAGGATTGGACTGTAATATTGCAATCAAAGGAATCGTTTAATTCCGCGGTGAAAACAGATTTAAATTGCACATTTACCAAAAATATAAATATCTATAAATTACTAGTAAATAATAAACTTCTTAAACAAATGTTAATTGCGAATAAATGCGATAAACCATACGTACATGACCACTGGACAAGAGTTTTTAAAGAAAAAGTTATCTGGAAATCGGTATATGATTTTATCAATAATGTTATTATCAACACTAAGGTTAGACGACTTAGATATAAACTAATCCACAAAATCATTCCAACTAATGAAAACCTGTTTATTTGGAAAATTAAAGACTCGCCCCTATGCCTTTATTGTGGGGAATTAGAAACACTTAAACACTTTCTATTAGACTGTTCTTATGTAGTCCATTCTGGTCCATTGTTCAAATAATTTCCCAGAAAATAGGATTTTGTTCTTCCGTTATTTCCCTTCGTAATATAATCGTTGGTTATAAAATAGAAAGTAATACATTCAATGATGTTAATATCATAATAATCTATGCTTGTTACTCAATATATAAATGTTAAATTATAAGCGAGAGGAGATCAAAATTTATTGATATGAAAAATATGCTTATGAAAGATATTCTGACTGTGATGCAATATTACAGGAAAAGAAAAATATGTCACAGTATACTATCAAAGTTTGTTAAACATTTGATTTTATAACTGTGTATACACCATAAATACCATGTCAACAAGTTGTAATAAAGAAATTATTCTATGTTATGTATGTAAGTATAATTTGAACCACCAATATATATTAAAGAATTATTGATGAAATATTATATACAGATCCACATATTTCGAATGAATGTTTAGATAACTGTAAATGTATATGACTGTACTTGATAATTGATTTGTATGTTGTTATATGTTTATACTTTTGTGAATAAATAGTTTGAAACCAAAAAAACAAAACAAAACAAAACTATATTTACACACATATACAACAGGATACCATGCAATTTGTACATTATACACAGTTTTAAGTTATTAATTGCAAGGAATATTACTATTTGATACGCAATCGGCTCTGTGCAAACAGTAAATGGATCATATATACATATCGTTGCGTCGCTTCATTAAAATGTAATGAAATGCTCTGGAACTGCGTTTAATGACGTGATCATCTGACAGCAAGAAGTTTATTTTCTCACTTAGGTTTAATGCGTTGAAACTTGGATTTACCAAAAGAGGAGTTTTTGACGATGCTGCTCCTGAGCCCATTTACTATCCAGGGTACGTTACTACCACCAGTAATATCAATCATCAAAACCGACTTATATTTCTTCTCCATTTTCTGAATGCACTTTCCACCATATTTGATAAAACATTTCTGATCAGGTAAATACCTGATATTCTTTTCATTGTTTTCTAGCTGGGTACCCCAACCACCATTATCACCAATTTAACAATTAACATCCCTGATATTTTGTCTTCATTTTCTTGCTGGATTCCTCCATCATTTTCTTCTTGGAGTTCTTGATCTTGTCTTCAAGTTCTTTCACCTTGGCAAGGCACTTCCTCTGTATGCTTTGCCGCTTCATCATTTTCCACGGAGGCAAAAGAATCGAGATTGGTTAATTTCAACTTTACTTCAATGGTGATAATACGATCATATTTTGAAAAGAGAAGCAATAAGTCAATATATAGTGCTTACTGATATTTTGAATGAGCATGTTCACCTTTAGTAGATACATTATAAACTAGAAATGTGTGACACGTGTTTTGACACAAACAAAACCACTATATATATATATATATATATATATATATATATATATATATATATATATATATATATATATATATATATATATATTCAAAGGACAATAATAACTAATAACAAGAAGAACACTGTTGTTCACCACATCACACAGGTTGTGATCCAATAAAAAAGATTTTCACACGTTATCATCCAATTAACACGATCCTCACAACAGTAATGATCCAAACTACGCGATCCTCACTGGTTGTCATCCAATCAATAAGATCCTCACATCAGTTATCATCAAATCTTCAAGATACTCACTGGTTATCATCCAATCTACAAGATACGCACTGGTTATCATCCAATCAACAAAATCCTAAATTGTTATCATCCAATCAACAAGATCATCACAACAGTTATTACCTAATCAACAAGATCCTCACTGGTTATCATCCAATCTTCAAGATACTCACTGGTTATCATCCAATCAACAAGATCCTAAATGGTTATCATTCAATCAACAAGATCCACACAACAGTTATGATCCAATCTACAATATCCTCACAACAGTTATGATCCAATCTACAATATCCTCACAACAGTTATGATCCAATCTACAAGATCCTTACAACAGTTATGATACAATCTAAAAGATCATCGCTGGCTATCATCAAATCTACAAGATCCTCATTGGTTATCATCTAATCTACACGAACCTCACTGGCTATCATCTAATCTTCAAGATCCTAACTGGTTATCATCTAATCTAAAAGATCCTCACTGGCTATCATCTAATCTACAAGATCCTCAATGGTTATCATCTAATCTACAAGATCCTCACTGGCTATCATCCAATCTACAAGATCCTCAATGGTTATCATCTAAACCACAAGATCCTTTCTGGCTATCATCTAATCTACAAGATCCTTACTGGCTATCATTTAATCTACAAGATCATCGCTGGCTATCATCTAATCTACGAGATCCTCACTGGCTATCATCCAATCTACAAGATCCTCACTGGTTATTATCCAATCTACAAGATCCTCAATGGTTATCATCTAATCTACAAGATCCTCAATGGCTATCATCCAATCTACAAGAACCTCACTGGTTATCATCCAATCTACGAGATCCTCAATGGTTATCATCTAATCTACAGGATCCTCACTGGCTATCATCTAATCTACAAGATCCTCACTGGCTATCATCTAATCTACAAGATCCTCACTGGCTATCATCTAATCTACAAGATCCTCACTGGCTATCATCCAATCTACAAGATCCTCACTGGTTATTATCCTATAAACACGATCCTCACAACAGTTATGATCCAATCTACACGATTCTTACTGGTTATCAACCAATCAACAAGATCATCAAAACAGTTATGATCCAATCAACAAGATCCCTACTTGGAAACATCCAATATACAAAATCCTCACTGATTTTCATCGAATCAACAAGATCCTTAAACATTTATTATCCAATCTTAAAGATCCTCACTGGTTATTATCCAATCAACAAGATCCTTACAACAATAATGATCTCATCTTACAGATCCTCACAACAGTTATGATCAAATCTACAAGATCCTCAGGATGGTTATGATAAATTCAACAAGATCGTCATACAGGTTATGATAAATTCAACAAGATCCTCGCAAGGTTAAGATCCATAAATAAGATCCTCAGACAGGCAATGATCCATCAACAAGATCTACAGACAGGTAATGATCTATCAACAAGATACTCAGACAGGTAATGATCAATCAACAAGACCGTTTTAATAGATTGAACGTTTTAAATATAGTTTTATGTGGCCATGGCTTTGTTGTTATACAAACAATATTCAACAAATTCATGCACTGAAGAGTACACGTTGACCATTTGTCTCCTGCCTCGGGAAAGTGAATGTAAAGTTAGGCCCCGTGTTCGATTTTTAAAATAGTTTAATTTTATTCGTTAAATATTGAATGCAAATTTAACTTATGCAGTGAAACTCATCAAGCAAGGATGCAAATTGAAGTGTTATGTACTTTAAAAAAATTGTTTCCTTTTTATGCGCCAGGGTCAACGTAATTATATATTTATACATAATTATAAATACGAATTAGAGTAAATTTATCGCATAAAATTGTTTAAATATCAGGTATACGATAAGATTGACAATAAGTGAATTTGTTCACGATTAAATTAACTGTAAACCAAATCACTCGTTGTTAAACTATGCTTGAATATTTTCACAATAAACTTAGTCATGAACCAATTCACTCATTGTTACAGTCCAAAACACTACTGGCAACTAGGTCTTGAAAATCGTAGCTTTCACTTGTCCAAAGCACAATTAATAAATAATAACAAAATATACTTGTTAACATATTAATACGGAACAAATAATACAGATTGTAATATTTCATGATCATAAGCTTTGTCTTCAGCGGCTGATCCGGACTGTATCGTCAAATGTGAAGGTCATTCCATGAAATGTCATTACAAGGAGATTACAGTTAATCCAGAATGGAATGTAAGGCTGATGTTGTACAGGAAGAAGCCGTATGAGGACATCAAATTAAAGGTGGGTCGCTAGTGTGACGTTTGAATTAATAATATTTATATTCTGCTGCATTACATCGAGCTCATTTATCGACCACACCACATTAACAAATTAAAAGACTTTATTTTAAGAAACATTTGTGTAGACGTATACAAAACAAAAGCCCAAAATACATAGTATATAAGTGCTATTTCAAACCATTAGCCAGTTTAATGAATGGTGTACAATGACATAACAAAAACTCGCATAATCATGTCCGCACGCCACGGTATTCGAAAACAATGTGCAGGTGCCCAAGTAAATTTGCACGGGCGCTTTTGGCTTAACTACTAATAGTCAAAATTATATTCAGTTCTTAACGGCGTAATTATGTAAATTGCTATATATGAGGGTGTGACGCTGATGCTGACATTGTGATGGTAGGTCTCATGTAAGAATCCAGCCCAAACCATTAATTGTTTTTTAATTAAAAAAAATATCCGACGATTGCTTCTCTCCACAGAGATTTGTTATCGTCACCTGTTCGGAAAAATGACCCAAAATGTCGTGGCTGTATACGTCGTACATGTAGTAAAAAGGCACTTTCCATCCTTAAACATGAATTACTTTCAAAATCAACACAAAAAGAAAAGAGTAATATAAATCATGTTTAGGGATGCAAAGTGCTTTTTTAATACCTAATGCATAATAGATTGTGTTTTTTTCTTTGTATAAGGGAATGCTCAAGTTCATTTAAACGTTTTAGTTTAAGTGAATCATTCGAAAGTATGGTATAAATCTGTTTCGCTAAAGTGAAATGAAAATTTATCTTTGTGTGTTTATCATGACACGAGGTAAACTTAAGATATTGTTTAGAATCAGTTTCTTTTTAATATATATCAGTATTAATTTCAGTATTGTTTTTTATAATCAATATATCAAGAAATGGTAACTCAAGTGTGCTTGTTTGCATTGTTTCTTGCGTCCGTAGGCAATCATATAAATTCTATCATAACTAACTTCGGCGATATGCTTGCCAAATACACGCGGTGCCCTTTCGTGACCTTTCTTTGGTTGCGAAGTCGTAATAAGCGCAAGAACTATAGTTGATGAGGCGCGATCGTGCTCCCGACCTACGTGTTTTCCTTTTAATTTGCTTGACAAACAAGCACGGTACCTTTACTTCCTTGCGTTCTCACAATAAACGCAAGGGTGTGGAGACATCCTCAAGCTTCATGCTTGGTATAATGCAAGTAATTATAATTAAATATAACATAGAACAATTACCATATTAAATTAGCAAAAGACGTTATGAGATATGAATTAATTCATATTAAAATATTAATATTATCATATTAAAATACGTCTCTGTATGATTTGATTTCTGTATATATCAATGTGTATATGCTAAATAGATCTATTATAAAGTACTATCATAAAAACATCAACAAATAAATTAATACCTACAATTTTTCTGATCTCCATCATCTCGAGTACCTAGTTTTGCATTTATTATGTTGTACTTGGTGTAAAACAAATTGCATACTGGTTATCCGATCGTAAAACCATATGAACACGGTCTGACAGGGCGAAAATAATTAAAAAGGCACGTTCTTTACACATACATGGTGAGATTTCTTTTTTACAAAACGTTCGTGTCATATTGTGACTGCATGTTTGTTTACTCAAAATAAAACATAGATACACCAAAGCAAACCGTTCATATTGACCTTATCGCGACATCCGGGCACTTGCGTCAGTTAGAATTACTTGCCCCTTGACGACGGTGAAAACAAAAGCGCTGTCGCCATTTTATTTGCATTGACATATTTAACACTGCTCGCAATTTTCTTAAGTTAAGGCACATCTTCGCGACCATTTTTTAGAATAAAAATACCCAGAAATAGAAATTCTTTCATAATAAATTTAATTTAATGAACGAACACAAATAAGGATGAAAACAAACAACCAATAAATTTTAAATATATGCAACATATAGTAGCCGAGTTGAACCTCTATATTTGTTACCTTATTACCTTGTTACGTATTAAATAAATTTTCATGATAAATGTTATTGTGTTTATTTAATTCACACCAATTTCGACACTTTTTGTTTCCGCATGTTAGGTATTTGAATGCCCCTTTCTTCATCACAAACCGATTATCTCGATATGATCGGATACTGTCCAGACAAGTGAAACACGGTGTCATAAAGCCAGCTGGGGACCTATACTTGGGGCTCTGCATAAACCACATGTGGTCATTAAACACAATTTATGATACCTCTATGTCATCTCTTGTCATACTGAGCAGTCATTTAAGCCAAATTTTTAATGCCGAAATAATTGAATATACAGTTGCTTTATAAAACACGTTGACACCTTAAATAAACATTTAATTAAATTAAATGCAATATTTTTCATATGATTGTTTGCATCAGTCTAAAAATCGTGTAAGCTTTTGTATTCTGGTGTTTAATTGCCCCTTTGTTTTGCGTAATCCGATTATCTCGTTTCTATCAAATATTGTCCAAACTTAACTGACAAAAAGGTGTCATAAACCACACTGGGTGGTCCAGACAGTGTCATTTAACACGATAGATGCCACCATGTCTCCTCTTTCTGGTAGTATTAAGCAGTCATTTGGATGAATAATTAACGCCGATGTACTTAACAGTTGCTTAAATTAGATTTGTGACATATGGTCAAATATAAAGTCATGTCCAATTTAGATTATCAGAAATTTACACCGTAAAGATAGATCTACTAGCCCGATTAATTTATTAAAGTTTTTAATAATTATACAATTTACGTAAAAAAACAGGTAACGTATTTAGCGTGTATCAGTAATTAAAAAGACGTCATTCCGTATTAAGATTTAATGTTACGACAATAAACGATCGACATCATAAAAAAGAAATTACGTTTGACAGCAACGGGGGTAAATATTGTTTGAAAAACAAATATTTATACTGATATATGTGTGTTTATTTAAATATTTGTCACTCGTACTAATTACAATGAACACAACTAAGGCTTTCAGTAAGTCATGTACCAGATGTCCCTACGTATTTTACAGCTTCACATTAGCATGATAAATTGACATAGTAGAAATATAATTATAATGTTCGAAGATGAATGAACCCTGAAAATAACGACAATACTCATTACATCAACATCTACAACGATACTCCCATTATTACAGAATAAACGAATTTACCCGGTGTCTCAGTGAGAAAGTTAATCATGAATGTCGCCGTACTCGATCATCGGCCACTTGGTCGGGTCATTTTTCCAACATCCAGCTGGAATTTGTACGGACATTCATTAAGTCCAATTAGTTTTATTTTCTGATCATATCGGGCTTTCGAAGTGCAATCTAACCCTTCATAATAGTCAAAAGACATTTTAAACACCAATTACAGGACATTTAATTACCTATCGACTTCCCAATAGGAATGCAATTGACGAAATATCAGCAGAGGTGCTCAATCAGCGTAGTGAATCGACCGTATCTAGGGCATTGTTTTCACCGTCGCTAAGGGACTGCCCCTTTTGTGACGTCATCGCGATAAGGTCAATTGGCTCAACATCAGGTCAGCATTAATTTGCATATCGGCCCGATATCGCGTTTTGCAACGCCCGTTATTGGACCTGCAACTTGGCTCAATGTGGGTGTGACATCGACACAATGACATAGAACCAACATTCCAACTAAATTTGCCTGACATTAAAACGCGGCTTCTATATACCAGTATATTGCTCCCACTGAACTTATTTTTTCACTTCTACACTGAGCTTAAGGTTTGTTTACTGGTGTTGATCCAATACTATTTAATAGACTAAACCATTTATATATTCGGCGCAAATAAATGTCTAAAACAGTGGCGAAGCAAGAAGCACAGTTTAGCCGAGGCCCCCATTGGGGGAGGGACAATCCCCCACTGAAATATTTGTGTTTAACCCTCATCCTCACCATTGTTAACGTTATACAAAACTAGCTCAGTAACATGAAAGTTATATTGTCATCATACATGATAAACATTATGATGGAATTAAATAAAATAATAATATTTCATTTGATTGGTAAGTTGTGTTTGGATGTTTTATTTCGATAATAAGATTAAGTACCGCGACTCAACAGATGAACAGTATACGCTCAAATATTGAACCTTACTGTTGTGGTTACACTGCACTATTCTTATTGTCGAAAAAAGGGAGCTGAAAATATTAGGGGCTGAGTACTTTAAGTATATTTTTAAAGGTTTAAACTTTTGCACCAAAACTAAGCATACAACTTCAAAATGGCGTCCACAATTGTCGAAATTTTAGATTCTCATATAAGGCCGAGTTTTTCCTGGTTTCTGATTGGCTGAATCTCGTATTGGCCGACCTCTTTCCGTATTGGCCGTGTTTTTTCCATATTGGCCGACTTTTTCTCGTATAATGCGAGTTTCAAGCTTTATTGGCGATGCTCAACTTGTATTGGGCGAACAAATTGAACACATTCTCGTCCAATATTATGAAGTTAATTACTAAAAGGCAGTATTCGTGCCCTTCACATATTACGTTTGTGCGTAATCAATACATAATCAATTAAAAACGTGTTCAACTCGTGGATTGTAAAAGAAATAATAGACATTTCTAATGTAAAGCAAAAGCAAATTCACTTGAAATTTACCATACCATATTCTGTATTGCATAAAACATATACAATGTTTATAGCAAACAATATAGAGAACAAACAGTGGGTAAGACATACAATTTAAGAACAATGTTTAACAAGAGCATTGTTAGTATATGTTAGTATATGAATTTACAATGAGGTGTAGAGTGATACTTACAATTGTAATAATATTTTTGTAATCACTCTGCAGTGTTCTTATCTTACTTGCATAGCAAATTTATCCATATGTAAAATAAAACATTTAGGCACAATGGCATTCACAGTCATAAACATCATTGAATGTTCAACACATTCAAATGTAAAAAAAGAAAACATTTAGGTACAAGAACATTTACAGTCATAAACATAATTGAATGTTCAAAGCATACAAATGTAAAAAAATACATTTATGGGGAAGATGATTTCTATACCTGCCAAATGATAAATAGAAATTTTATTTCAAAGCGGCGCAGTAGGGGGCATTGTGTTTCTGACGACCACATCTCTTGTTCTATAAACATTGGTTCGAAAAAAACATAAAATATGTAGATCAGTTATACGACTACAGAATAAACTACTTCTATTCTTTTGATAACCTATGCCTCATATTCGGAATACCAACAAGTAATTTCCTGATGTACTACACATTGATCAAAAGTATACCCATACATATTAAAGCTGTTACCAATACAAATAACACACCATGTACTCAAAAAATATTCGTAGAAAACATAACGGCAAAACAAAACAAAACGAAGAACAAAATATTTTACACACTTCAAATTAAAAACCCTGCCGAAATCTCTAATGGCCATATTCCACTACGAAAACAAGCCCACGATTCGCTACGATTTATCACATTTATTGAATCGGGAAGATTCGTGACAGTTTACGATTCAGTTACGACACTGGTACGATTGAGTTACGACGAATCGTGGGGTTCGGTTGAAGTCTTGCGAATAGGGTCGCGACTTCACTACGATGTGTAAGAATCTACTGCGACTGTACTACGAACGATGCAGATCGGTCACGACTAAGCTAAGACCTCACCGAACGCACCCATGAATTCGGCGCCAATATATATTGATATTGATAATTCTTTTCAATGTGACCTACATTCTTCTGTGCACATGTGCATTTGTAAGAAGGCCTCCGTTCCTTTTTTGGGCAAAATCAAAATCTTCTTCGATTGTATTCGTACTTATCTCCCCCCTGCCCTTTCCTTTCCTTGCCATTTTTGATTATTAACAAATTAACTGTTATTCATACAAATCCCTAACGACTGAATGACTGTAAAAACGAGAAGCTCTGTTTATATACCACACCCATTCTCCGAAAATCGTAACTGTTTCGTAACTAAATCGCGAGAATCTTAGCGGGCTAGCAACTCAATCGGGGAGAACTCGTGAGAGTCTTGACAAAGTCGTAGCGGATTCGTAGACAGATCACGTGATCACCGATTTCCCGATTGAGTCACGAATAACCTACGATTTCATTACGACGCCCAAGAACGCACTACGACGCTGTTACGAGTCAACTGCGATTTAATTCAGTCTTGGAGGTCCTGACCAAATTTTAAACACGTTTAAAATCTGGCCACGATTTTTCGGGAGCTAACGAGTTGCAGGAATCACTTACGACCGGCCCTCGACTAGCTACGAATGAGTTAGGATCTTCGCCGATTGAGCAAGGAATGTCCCCGACTTCAAAATATTGGAAATCGGGACAAATCGTGGGGAATCGGGTCGTAGTGGAATACCCCTATAAAGCTCAAACTAAATGGCAAAACCTGTTTGGAGAAAAATAATTTAATTGGAAACAAATATTTGTCATGCCATATAAATCAACTATTGATAGCACACTAAGAAATGTTCAATATAAATACATACAGAGAATCACAGCTACAAATAAATATCTTTTTAAGTGCAACCTTTCCAACACAAATCTATGTGATATGTGTAGTGAACATATTGAAACAACAGAACATCTTTTCTGGGAGTGTAAACTTATTCAATCTCTATGGAATCAGTTGACAACCTTTCTAGAGAAACAACAACTAAATGTTAAATTATCTCTCTTATACATCAGTTTAGGGGTAAATACCTTCAAAATACAACAGGTTAATAACGTCGTGAATTACATAATTATATAAATGAAATATTTTATATTCAGCATGAAATAAAGAAAACAAATACCCACAATGAACTGTTTTATCAATTATTTAAAACTGATGATTCAAATTGAAAAAGAAATAGCCCTAAACAATGACACACTTCATATATTTGAACAAAACTAGAAACACATTAAACTTTCATAAACAAGTCCAGTATGCTTTCTACCCTCTTTATGCAACTCATCCTTATTAATTACTATTCTGTTGGTTTTGTTTTCTCTTTAAAAAAAAACACCTATCACAAACATCAAAAAGATACATATTAACCTTTTTTTTAAATCTAAATGAAACCACAAGGTCAAAAAGTATATATACTAGCATATCTTGTATAACATGTCTGAACATTATTGCTGCTACATTGTATCACTTTGTTTGATGATCATATACATGTATACATTGTATGTCTTATATTGAATAAAAAAATAAAAGGTTATCGCAAGTAGATGTTCGACGATACACGAAACGGTACTCCTACACTGCTGCCATATCACCGGAATGTAACACCTTAAGCCAGAGTGTCCCAGGCTTACTGACAGGTCCCTTCTTCCCCTTCACATAAAGCTTGTGCTCGCCAACTTGGCCCGTGTAATTGCTCGGCGTGTTCATGGGTACGGTGGCTATGCCCATCAGTTGATCCTTAACACAGTTGTAATTCCACACCTTTATATACACAAGAGGATTGAGATTAAGAGGATAGCCTGTAACATTGTGACATTAAGTCCTAACTCGTCTGTTTATTTAGTCTTTGGTCGTCCGTTGATTTAGTTGTCAGTCGACCGTTGATTCAGTCTTAGGTCATCCGTTGATTACGTCCAAAGTCGTCCGCTTATTTAATATAAAGAAGTGAAACTCCAGCTGCAAATATTTTGCAATATCTTTTTAAGTCCGAAATTGTTGGTTGATTTAATCAAAGTTTTTTGAGTTGATTTATTCCGAAATCGTCCGTTGATTTAGTCCTAAGTCGTCCGTTGATTTCGTCCTAAGTCATCTGTTAGTAGTATGCAGCCACTACATTTTGGATCATTTTTCCGAACAGGTGACCATTAAAACATCTCTGTGGATAGAAGCCAGCGTCGAATATTTTTTTACTTAGAAAACAATCAAGGATTTGGGCTGGATTCTTACCTGGGACCTACCATCCCAAGGTCAGCTTATGCGTCACACCCGCACATATAGCAATTTACATGATATACGCCGTTAAGAACTGAATATAATTTTGACTATTAGTATTTAAAACAAAAGCGCCCGTGCAAATTTACTTGGGCACCTACACATTGTTTTAGAATACCGTGGCGTGCGGACATAATTATGCGAGTTTTTGTTATGTCATTGTACACCATATATTATACTGGCTAATGGTTTGAAATAACAATTTTATACTATGTATTTTGGGCTTTTGTTTTGTATACGTCTACACAAATGTTTCTTGAAATAAAGTCGATAATTTGTTAATATGGTGTGGTGTTGTTCGATAAATGAGCTCGATTTAATGGAGCAGAAGATAATTATTATAAATTCAAACGTCACGCTAGCGACCCACCTCTACTTTAATGTCTTCATTCGGCTTCTTCCTGTACAACGTCAGCCTTACATTCCATTCTGGATTAACTGTTTTCTCCTTGTAATGACATTTCATGGAATGACCTTCACATTTGACGATACAGTACGGATCCGCAGCTAAAAACAAATCTTGGGATCATCAAATATTACAATCTGTATTATTTGTTACGTATTAATATGTTAACAAGTATTATTTGCGACGCTAATAAATTAGACTTTGGACAAGTGAAAGCTACGAATTACCAGACCTAGTTTCCAGTAGTGTATTTTGACTTTCGCGGAGTCTGTAACAATGAGTGACTCGGTTCACGACTAAGTTTATTGGGGAAAAATTCAAGCAACTGTTTATCAATGAGTGATTTGGTTTACAATTTATTTAATCTTGAACCAATTCACTAATTGTCAATCTTATCGTATACCTGATATTCAAACTATTTCATGCGATAATATTACTCTTATTAGTATTTATAATTATTTATAACTATATAAATACGTTGACCACGTCGCATAAAAAGGAAACACAAGTTTTTAACGTACATAACACTTGAATTTGCAACCTTGCCTGATGGGTTTCACTGCATAAGTTATATTTGCATTCAATATTTAACGAATAAAATTAAACCATTTTAAAAATCGCACACGGCGCCTAACTTTACATTCATTTCCCGAGACAATAGACAAATGGTCAACGTGTACTCTTCAGTGCATGAATGTATTGAATATTGTTTGTTTAACGACAACGCCATGGCCACATAAAACGATATTTAAGAAGTTCAATCTATTAAAACGATTCTTACTCCCGCCCATGTCCTGTTTCTCCAAACCTTCAGCTCTCACAAGCGTGATCTGTGTGGCCGACACCTGCTTTCTCCGCATCTGGATACAAAGACAATTTCCAGGCTGTGGATCCTCGTGCAAGAGTTCTCTGAAAAATGTGCAGACGCGATATATATATATATATATATATATGGAGAAAGATATGTGTAAACAACCAGATACACAGACATAAAACAGACATACATATTCCTATTGAAGACTTCGGTGTGTGCGCCTAGCTACGATGCAGAATGAAGCAGACATACTGTGAAATCCCCATCCCCCAAAAAGATGATTTATTCACAGTTATATACCCCGCCCTAACACCGCAACACATCGCCAAAGTTGGAACAGTTTGACATACACAGAAGAGACAGTTACATGAACATTTATTTACAAACATGAAACCATAGTTGTATTTGGGCACGATCCGATCAGGATTCATAAATACCCTAACACTATGTTAGAGACACCGCGGAAATACGTTGGATCTAGAATATATATATATATATATATATATATATATATATATATATATATATATATATATATATATATATATATATATATATATATATATATATATATATATATATATATATATATATATATATAAATGTGTGTGTGTCTTGTTCTGAGAAAACTGGGCATTATGAAGTCCGCACAGGCTAATCAGGGACGACACTTTCCGCTTAAACTAGATTTTCGGTAAAAAGGGACTTCCTTTAAACGAAAAATACCATTAAAGCGGAAAGTGTCGTCCCTGATTAGCCTGTGTGGACTGAACATGCTAATCTGGGACGACACTTTACGCACATGCATTTTGCCCAATTTTCACACAACAAGACACATATTATAAACCGCTTTATTTTATATTTTGCTGTAGCGTTGTTTCAAGAACGTTATCTTGAAAATAAATATGAAGTGATCTAAGCGGATAATGTACATGTATCCCAACAAAAGGACTGCCGCAACTTTTGTAATCTACCTGTTAAGAGGCTCAAAATGAAAACCAATTAGTCAGTTTAATCGAACGTCTCATGTGCATAGGGAAATGCTTTCCTTTTAAGTTCAGTGTACAGCAGGCAAAACAGAATCAGAAAAATGAATATAAATTTCTACGTCGATAGTTTATAATGATTTGCTTAAATTGTAGCGGATATTAATTCATAATGTCAATAATTTATATAAAGCACTTACGTCAAGTGTAATTCTTTAGATGCATACATCCGAAGCACAAATTCCCCGCAATGTCGTGGGTAAAACGTGCAAGGAATGATACAGTAGCGCCCCCGAAAAAGTTTGACGCGATGGAATACGCTTCTGAGACTTTCAAATGGACCCGAATAAATCTCTTCGAGGATATCATGGATTCTGTACTCCCTGTTTAAGTCAGTCTGCAATAGTAGTGCAGTTTATAAGGTCATTATAAAAAGTTAACATCGAAACGATGAACACATGGGTAAAAACGCAATGCAAGGTAACAATATTAAGAAAGTGTTCATATAGGTCTACCTCGGGATAAAGGAGTCAAACTTTAAAACGATATAATACTTGAAATTCATAGAATCCCATGTAAGAAAGCACATATCAGACAATTGCTTCTGAAATTAAAGTCTGAAAATGAAAAAATAATAATTATGAGCATGAGGAAGGAAATGAAGGCAGCGAGGCACAGCCTAGTTGACGATGATACGACTCTTAATAGTGCATTGATTAATAGACTTTCCCTACATCCAGCCATAGAGACCACTTGGATTTTCAAAGGCTCCGTGTTTGCGCTCACCAAAAATTAAAAGCGCTTACAGTTCGACATCTTTGACAATATCAACAGTGTCATCAGCGAATACCGGGCAAACCGTTTGAAATGAACAATAGCTTCATTTAGACAGTCTGGATATACCAGAACGTTTGTGAGTAAGAAAATACTTATAATCGCACTAATTATATGTTAAGATTAACTGTCATTTAATCGTTTAGGGCTTATTTTTAATAATATTGTCAAATAATATTTTCTTTAGCTGAAAACTATTGTCAAAACCAAATTTATTGTTTCTGTATTCCTAAAATCTCTCAATGTAAATGATTAAACAGCTTTAAATTGCATGACTTATTGATTGTAGTATTATCCCATTATGTGTGTATAAAGATAAAATGTAGTATTAAGGGCATATCCTTAAAATATTGTCATAGGACATTGTATTAAGCTGAGAACTATTGTTGAAATTTAATCAAGTCTTTTTGTAGTGTGAAAATATCTTACCGAATAAACAACTTTAAATTGCATGGCTAGTTCATTGCAGTTTGTTTTTTTTTGTAAAAGGCTTTTCCAATATACTGATACACTCCAATAGCTGAATATATGCAGACAGTTTATTTTAGTACTGTTTTTCCTCTAAAACTATATAATCCATTTATCTGATCTAGCTACTACACGAATGTACATCTGTATATTGATCTAACATGTATGAATGTTTACATAACTATGTGCTTAATTTAAAAGCATGGCTAAACAGTTGACTTGTAAATTAATCAAATAAAAACACTTAACAAATACTGTATAGAATTTATCTGCTGGTTTCACACACAAAATTTATTAAGTAACTACGCTAATAGCTTTTTCCCTCCACTTAATGGAAAAAAAAACATTAATAGTTTGCAATGCTTATAAAATTTGGCATGTGTGTACTGTGTCATTTAAATTGTTAAATTTGATTAATGTGTAAGATCATTATGTTATTCAATGCATGCGTTTTTCATAAATGCTTTTAATTAATTAAGACTATTTTTGAGAACATTTTGCAGCTTTCATGAGATTTTATATAAAACAACATGCGATTCAATACCTTCTTATTGCTTCAATAATTTAAATTAAAAGATACTAATTTTGAGCATATTTTTTAAATGCTCAAAAGCTTACTTTTGTATGTGTGCGTTTGATATTCACATTTTAAAACTGAGTATTTTGCAAACAAAACAGCATGCTATGCTATTTCACTTGTAAATGTTTCACTCAATTACAGTTGCGGATACATGTGTAATGAATTTTTTTTTTTGCATTTGATATACATATTTTAAACATTAAGACCAAAACAAGCTGTCATCTTTTAAGTTTATTGGCAATTTGGGTTCTTTCGTTTGATGCACCAAAAAATAATTTCAACTTTCAACTTCAAAATTTCTACTAATGGTTGACTTTAACATTTTATCTTACAAATGATGTGGCCTTACACTATTTGAAAAACCAAAAAGCAAATGCATATTGTTTACAAGATTGTCATTTTTCCCCATCAAAAGACAAACAGGTATCTATTCAGTGGGATGGGGATTGTTAGTTCAGTCATGGTACTTCCAACTCTATCGGTGCCCGCATTTTGTTTAAAAAGAATACAGCAGTAACCATTTATGCCACCATAACACATCAAACTATAAATTACTTACTTTTAGATTTAAATTCGATACAAAAAGATTTACTCTATGTACGGACCCAATAATGATAAACCAAATTTGTATGCAGAGCTTTTTTCTAAAATAGACATACTTGGAAACGACACCTATATCATATGTGGGGATTTTAACCTTGTACGAGATACTAAATTAGATTATTCAAATTATAAAAGTCTAGATATCAACAAATAAGTGTGATGTTAACCAATATACATGGAGAAAAAGAAATACTTTTCAGCAAGCCTAGACTAGATTTCTTCCTTGTCACTAGAAATCTTGTGCAGCACATAAGACAATATGAAATGAAAGATAGCTACAAATCTGACCATTCAGACTAAATAACTAAAGATTTAAATCTCAGTGCAGTAACCCATGGTTAAGGACTTTGGAAGGTCAACATTTAATTATGACATGATTAACAATATCTAAAGAATATTAAGTCAAAAATTGAAGAAATTAATATTGCTTACCTGTGTATAACACCGAATTACTAAATACTATTAATGATAACTTGTGACGGTTTACTTTAAGGGGTGTTGCGGAAGTTTATTTAACCGAGAATATATTTATAGCAACACCGATGATGCTATTGTAACAAATCAATATTTTTGTTATCAGTATCTGATTCTGACATATTTGATGTGATAGAACAATAACAAATAGTTAAATTAAGGTATGATTAATCTCAGTCGTTACAAGGCTTGCTGACAATTTTAGAAATCTCTGCTACACTACAAATTGTAAAATGAGAAAACCCCATGCTCAGATGGCTTCACTACAGAGTTTTTCAAAATTTTCTGGAAGAATCTTAAAAATTGTATTCTTAGAAGTCTAAATTATGCCTTCATCTCAGGATCCTTGATTATTACTCAAAAACAGGGAATTTAAACATGCATGCCAAAAGAAAGTAAGCCAAGGCAATTCTTACAAAATCTAAGACATTTAACACTTTTAAATATTTTTATAAGAAAGCCTCAGGAACAGTTTCAAACAGATTAAAAACTGTTCTAAAAATGTTTTGTCAAAGACTAAACTGGCTTTATTAAAGGAAGATATATAGAATATATGATATTTTAAAAAACACAGAAGATAACAAAATACCTGGACTTTTAATGACATTGGACTTTGAAAAGGCTTAGATGACACCATGACAACTATTCAGATCAATGAATTTATATCAGATTTCATAAGAATTGAAAGTGGATGCCGCCAAGATGACCCAATCAGCTCATATATTTTCATTTTAAGTGCAGAAATTTAGGCTATTTTAATTCGAAACACAAAACAACATATAAGGAATAAAAATTGAAAATGTTGAATACAAGATATCTCAATTTGCAGATACCACCTCTCTTTTGTAAGTATGTTCTGATATCTCTCTTAATACTGTTTTGCAGTTTTTACATAATTTTGCTTTAGAGTCTGGAATGATAATAAACTTTGACAAAAAAATCTGATATGGAAAGGTTCAAAACAATATAGCACACACTCAATTAAAACTAAATACAAACTTCAGTGGGGCACAACAGCTTTTTAAGTGTAAGACATCATATTTTATGTAGATTTAGAAAACATTGTTGAGTTAAATTTTCAAAACAAAAAAGCAAGTTAACAAAGTTTAATACAATTTTGGTAAAGAAAATATCTTACACCATTTAGGAAGATAATCATAGTTAAAATCGTGTTGCTTCCCCTTTGTACACACTTATTTCTCTTCCTAGCCCAGGATAAAGTATATTGAAACAAATACAAAATTGTTTTAACAACTTCATATGGAATGGGTCTATAAAAAATAAATTTTACTTATAAAATATTATGAAGATGGAGGGCTGAATATGATTGACGTTTACTCATTAGAAAAAGGTATGAAGCGTGCATGGATAAAGAAATAAGTTTCCAATGTGTTTATTCACTGTTCAATGTTGAATAAATGATTAATGTGGGAAATAGAAAAAGTTGTATATAATCTTTAAACAAAATTCTGGAAGGATGTGCTTTTATATTATAGAATCTACATACACAAAATCAAAATAAGTAAACTTGACATGCCACATTTTATAACAACAACTTAAAAATCGGTTATAATTGTATTTATGAAAAAAAGTATGTATGAACGTGGCATACGATTATAAGAGACACAATATGTAACTCTGGAAAATTCATGTCTTAGCAAGAAATTGAAGCTTGTACAGGCCAACATTATTCATTTTTTTTATTTACGAAGGTCTAAAAAGATCTGTAGCAGAGTTCATTAAAAATCAGATTTTCCATCTGTAAAAACAACAACCAATAATGGAGCTTATATTTCTTATTACCTAAAGTTAGTTTTTACCCAGAAACTAAATTAACTAATGAAACTCTTATTTCAAATACTGAAAAACCTTCAGATGAAAGAAAATAGAATTCAATATTTAATAATATCGACTTGAAGTATGTGCACAACTTTGTTTTTAAAATAACCAGAAATACTTACATACAATGGTTACATACTAGAGTAATACATAGAATTTTAGATACTAAATATCTGCTATATAAAATTAAGATTGTTGATGATAACAAATGCACATTTTGTAATATATATGAGGAATCTTTTAACTGATTTTTTCTGGGGTCGTGAGCACATCCAAATAATTGTTCAACATGTTCCAAATGTATTGAATATAAATAACGTAAATATGCCTACATTCTCTTGGAATTTTTACGGAAAATGAATCTCACCAAACAAACAAAACCCCGATTGTTCCAGGACTTAAGAGAAGTCTACTTTTATCATGGGAAATTCAAAAACAGACTATTATATCTGAAATACGATTTAACACATGGTAAATGTAATTACGAATTGTTGTTGTTCTCCCTATGGTATTCGTTTGCGCACTACGAAATGAATTCGCTTCAACGCATACATTGATTAACCCAAAAGCCTTTAAATGATTAATTAAAAGTGTCGGTCTATATTTTGCATTAAAAAAATTACGTTTGTTAAATCAAACCAAATGAATACTTTTTCACGAAAACATTATATTTTAAGGTATATAACATGAGTGTGGTGCTCCGTGTGTATAATATTCCGAATAATAATGTTGTTGATCGAAGCATATTATTTTTGCATTAAAATGTTCGTTGAAATGCTCCAGTTAGCGTAAATGTGAACCTTTAAAACATGTGCAACATGAAATAGCACAAACAAAAGTGTACTTTTGCTTGAGAAAACATTAAGTTACAGTGAACAATTACTAGTTCACATTTGTAATTTATACACTACATACACTATTATATATCATGAATAATTGTATTGACTTATACGAACTTCAGCATTTGTTTCTCTTCGCCAAAATTCAGCATTAGTTCCCTAGATTTTCGAATGGATTAGAAACCCAGTTACTTGTATTTATTTCTTTAAACCAACTCGTGCAATTTATTTTCACAATGTGATACATTAATAAACACATTTGTCGATGACTTATTTTTGTATTTGCTGCAACAATTAAACGTGGAGCATGATAACGAATATTTTAAAAAGCAGGAACACATTAGTATGGGTATATATTTAGACATAAATACAAAAGGAACACTTATTATACAATGTTCAAACCATTGCTAAATTTATGGAGAAGAAACTCGATCGTTTCATGTTCAGCACCCTTTAAAGCGATTTGGTGCCATTACATCGGTTACATCTGTATGTGTCAAATGCACCCGTTTACTGATAATGCATGACTACTTAATCTGAAAAACAACATTAAATAGCACCAACGCAACCAGTGTAAAAATTCCGAACCGGTTGAATTTTACAATGGCGATGCCGTTGTTGTACCTAAATATATTTTCGTTTTTAATACGGAAACGGATTTCACAATGTGAACTAAGGAAATTCTATCGTACAGTTTGTATTGTATTACAATAATACATAAGTATTTGTTTCAGATTATATAGAGGTTTAGTCTATACTGCATTTGTATAAATGGCATACAATACCCCAATGTCGGTTTTAGGTCCAAACATGATTACCCTTAAAATCGTGAATCCTATCGCGAAATCATTGGCGCCCTTTTCCACACGTTTGTCCTTCTGCTCAAGAGATATCATCACCTCGTCCTCATCTTTGACAATGTCAAAAATGTACTGAAAACGTCAAACAAACTGACAAATATATATTGGAGATATTTTAATATTTGCTGTGTCTTATGTGTACAGAACACGTTTACAATAAAACATAATGAATCGTTACCTAAGACAAGGTCAAATATATTCATAATTTCCCGCAGTAAAAGAGGAAACAGCTTGATAAGCATTGTAAAATATTCACAACACCATACAAATCAAGATGATTTCTTAATTAAGGGTAGTTTAAAAGTGTGTTCAATATTCACACCTACATTAATATGATATTCTTTGCTTATAGTGAAACAAAATACAAAATATCTATATGATTATCACAAAACTTTGTTTTTATTGTAAAATGTTGAAACGAAATAATAATACATTATAAAAATGTATTGTTATGTCCACGTAGTAGTAGTTTTTAATACTTTTTTGTTCTTATTACATGATTGTTAGACTATTAATATGTAAATATTTGCTGGTATCGGCATTTTGCAACACATAAGGATTCCTTCTTATTAAAACAGACTGATTTGAGGGATATATTAAACGATAAATCGATATAACAGAACATGTCTTGTGATTACTTTAAGTTGTGTGTTGCTTTCTAAATATGTCCTTATATTAAATTTATTTATTTCCATTGATCTCTTTTAGTACCTGAGGATTTTGTAGGAATGTGTTGTTATTTTGACATCCTCCACATCGGTTTGGCTCGCTCCATTGCTCATTGACTTTTCCTTCCCTCCACGTTTTTTCCATCGAGAAAACCGACAGGTTGAATATATGACATATGTCCATCCACGTGAAATGGCAGCAAAAATCTTCGAACGACATCCTTTTAAAAATTGTGTACAAGTATGATTCATAATTTGATATTTACCAATTTAGTTGGTCATTTTAAAAAATTTCTTGAGTAAATCCATATATTTGAGACAGGAATATCTTAGATCCACGATAACTATGACGCTCGACTATGACCATATGATTTTACAATATTTATCAAATACTAGTAAATGATGACAATATTCATGAAACGATCATCTCTATATAAACTGCTTGACTTACAATACCCCTTAGAATATTATGTCAGAATATTACACTGGTTATAAAAATCTTGTTCATCAAATATTGCGACGTATAATTAACTCACCAAAATTCTCCGTTGTCATCAAATGTCAGTCCTATTTCCTTCTTCCTTCCTTCGCTAACCTCTTTCCACTCTTGTGATCTGCAAAGAAAAATAAATTTTATTAATTAGCATAAGTTCGTAAAATATTAACAAATCAATCAAGTCTTCATGGAAGCCAAGTTCATTTTAAGTTTCTATCCTACGAGGTCATTCAATCAATATCTTTTTCAAAATAGATTAACACCATTTCGCTTTGTTTTGTGTAGTGTATCTTATGAGTATTGCAATTGTGCTTTCCAGAATCGTGTTTACATTTTATAATCAATATTTAGCAATTACAAACACAAATGTTAACCGTTATTGGTAAATTCATATCAAGACAAACCTTATTGAAGAAACAAACACAATTGAAACACTAACAGATAAGTCGTGTTAAGTATTCGTTATTGAGATAATAAAATGATTTTAAGCAACATCGTTTCACCATTTTACAAGTAAATTACCCACCCATCACTCCATGCCCCGTTCCATTCTGTTTCGCCCCACGGATTCCTACATCGAACCATCTCCAACGTTTCGCGTTTAAAGAATGCTAATAGTCCCTTGCCCAGCTTTATTTCCTTCACTGCGGTGACACTGTAAGCGTGGCCTTTCACCAGACCACATGACATCTTAGCCTCCTTGTCTTCCCCAGAGGCCTGCTAATAACATTAACAGGTATCCGCATCAGAACAACGTTAGGAAATATGTTGATTATTATATAGATTAATTAAATAATGATGGGATCATATCAGAGAGAAATGAAGATAATGCTGCATATAATGCTTTTCAAAGTCATTTTCAAAACGTTTAAATGAAAATTCTGTTCAATAATATCCAACGTTAAAGGTGCATATTTGCAAGTATAATAGCAAGAAACAACAAACACACACGCAAAACATACATCTATTCCTGCACTCATTAAGGCATTTTTCGCCTTGGATGTTTGGAGGATGCGAAACAATTCTTTCCGCTGTTCGTGCGTTGTGTAATCCGCGATCTTGAGCGATTCTCCAACGCCGCCTGTCATATCTACAAGGGCATCTTTTACGCTCCCTCCATTAAGAGATTCATAACAGCCAGCTAACCTGGAATAGTTTTGCTTATTGTATTCACAAAAGTTGTTATTCATATATATACGTGAATTGAATATAGGCTGTCGGGTAAGCGCAGTGGTTGGTACATGCGTATCTCACCTAGGCGACCTGGGCTCAATTCCCGCTCACGGCGCATGTGAGCCTGATAAGTGGTCGCCATAACTGACATGTGGGGTTTCCCACGGGTACTCCGGTCCCCCCCCCCCCAACCCCTACACACAGCATTATACTTAACCAAATGTGAATATCGGTGAGAAAACATCAAATTGGCATTTGTAGCTATATTTCAAAATTCTTCCCAGCGTTAGTACATCTAATAAGTTTAATTATGTAGGAGTGCTGGGACACAATCTGGGTCGTCACATAATGCAGCCTCAGGCGCAAAAGGACCTATAAACTTCGAAACATGCAGACACACACGCACACACGTATGTAATGTATACTTGTAAAAAAAACACGGGTATTTGCGATGCATTTTAGAAGAATTATATTGAAGCTATTACGTTAACATACTTTAATTTACTAACTTTAACGGTATGATAACAATTAAAATAACCGTAAAAGGGACTTTCTAAATTACTTTATTTTTAACAATACGATGTAAGGCAAAATGTTTAAAAGAGCATACTTAGCATATGCCTTTTCAAGTAGAGCTGACCAGAATTCATTGGGTGCTTTCGAACGCACAGACACTAGTTGTCTGTTTCGTGTAGGGAGATAGTCGTCAATGACAACGTCGACCCAGGTTCCGCACCGCCAGAACTTGAAGTGGAATATTCCCGCGTACTTATTTGTTTCGTCCCATTCCTGCTCTTTATAGTCTGGTACTATCTTCAAAAGGATTAACACTGACATTTTTTACATTTATTTTTTAATCACAAAAAATGTATTAATCTGATACTTACAATTAAGGCAATAATGCAAAAAAAGTGCTTCCAATGCCTTTATGCAAAGTAAATAAAAAATACTGACAAATGCATTATTTAAGCGTCATTATTTCACACCTTTTCACGCAATTTGGAGTCCTTTGCAAGGCATGCGCAGGCCGCCACGAACCAGCAGTCGCCAATTTCCCCTTGTGCTAAATCGTCAGAGCTCTCGCCATCCTCAAAAAACTTCGGCTTTTCTACTAACTCCTGTCATACACGCAGTTGAATTAATTAGTGGCATTACAGTGTTCAACGGTTTCACAATTATATATCAAAATCAAAATTAATGTGGCAATAACATTCACGAGTTTCCGGTATGCTTGCCTGAACCCTGTAATATCGTAATTGATAAATGCATTCGTCTTCCAAACGTAATACTAGTACCAATTAGTAGTGTGACATAATCTTTGACATACATCAAAACACACATGCGCTAGTCCTTTTCAATGTTCATATCGTTTTATTTGGTATTGATTTAATTTCAACACAACGTTTCCAATGTTCGTAAACTATTCTAAACGGTATGTTAAATGTAATGGCTATTGGCAATAACAAATCGTGTGACCGTTACGTCCGGCCAAATCTCCTACTCTTATTAACTTCTACTGAAGAACAGTGTATTAATATAGATTGGAACACCCAATGCTGATGGGTCAATATCCGACGGGATCTTGTGCAAAACCACATGCCCAAATGAAGCGAAGTAACATAATACGCTATTTACATGAAATCATACAACACCCGAGTCATGTCTTATTACCGAAATAAGCAGTGAGTAATTAACATTTTGTGTTCTTCTGTATTATCATCTGGCATCGCTCTCAAACATGTATCATCAATTAGCTTAGCCATTTCATAATTAGATCGGTATTGATTAAATATTGACACTGCTCCAAAGCATTTGTAGGATGTTTTTTGCCAATTGAATTTATGTTGTTTATAATTTATCAATGCATAGAATATTTTGTATACTAATATTTAATATAATATTTAATTTGTTACGTTACAATTCTTTTACAATGTTATCATATAATCGGTTTTGTGCTTCGTTTATAGCGTTTATCGATCTTCACCTCGAAAACATCGAAAGCTATGAATAACATCTGTATTTTCCAGTTCATAACATTAATTTGTATACAATATATAAATTTCTACTACGCAAAGGAAACTTTGTCAGGTCCTTGAATGTCTCTTGTCAATCAACGATTGAAATGACGGTTTTGATTTATGGTAGAAAAAGCCCTTTGGTTCAATGTTAAATATAAACTGTTAAATTATTGGTTGATAGAGCCTTTAAAAGCTGTTAAATTGCTTAATTGCAGTGGGGCTGTATTGAACTAAAATCTCATAGGCGCATATGCTGAAACCGCATAGTTTCTGGATGGCATTAGAGACGGGCTCATTACTTTGAACACGATAATGTATTGTGCATATTGAAGTTATGTATTGGTTATAAGTTGTCTTTAACAACTACACACCCCTGGTCGTTTCCATTCGATTTCATAAGCTGGTTTACTGAAGTATATGGACAAACCGCTCGGTGGGAATTCAGGGTCCGTAAAAAGGACCCCCGTCTTGATTGCTTTGTTCTTCAAGTCTTTGTACACCTGGCCTTTGAAAGGCACTATGCTATCAAACAGACCCATTGAAGCTCGAGGAACACCACAAGAAGATTGTCTTCACTTCTTATCACCAATGACTACAGCGGCTGGCCTTTAAAAAGAAATAAACGTTTTCAATAATAAGGGTTTTTCTTCCTTTTAGTTCATATATTATTAGCGTCCTTAGATTCCCGGTACACATGGCCGACGTTTTATTAATTATTGAAAATATACCTAGAAAAGTATCGTTGTATGTTGTTTTCATATCCCTTTGTACAATCAATGTTCCTTGTGTTGATAAAGATCAGCAACCTCATTATGCTGTTGCATACTTAAGTCAAACCACTATTACGTAAATATCTACAGTATGACTATGGAAATGTCCGAGTAACACCGCATGAGAAGACAGTATAATGGCGCGCGTTTTCTCTCTAAACAGTTAGTTCTTCTCCCGACTTGGTCGTGTACGCATCGTATAAATACCAATTTAAAAGGTAATTAAAGTATATTATTAACAAACCTATAGGGACTTTGAGCACATACAGACTGGCTAACCTCTTTAAACGTTGTTAGAACCTTGAAGTTGGATTCCTACCCCTCAGCAGCTCAGGTCGCTATTAGTTAATTATTTATAAATCCCGTACCGTCATACACACATTAGTAAGCACTATAAGGTTCCATACCTAGGTTACGAAGTCAATACAGACCCGGGGTCATATCAACGTGACCTGAGGTCTTGACCGGGAGTCGTGTATTTGATAAAGTTGTTTGAGGTCTATATGAGCATAGGAGCGGACCCGATGCCATATGTTTTAATATACAAGCACTCGAGGTTAGGGATATATAGCATTGCGATTATTTTTTATTTACTGTTTCAAACCAATTATTTTAGAGAATAGTGAATCATAAAGCAAGGTAGCTGAAGGAAAATTACATACTATACCATTGTATTTAAATAAACGTATGAACAATACTATAAAGACCGATGCTCGGTCGAAGACACGCTACAAAATTAAATTTGGTGGCAGCAAGGTGGGATAGCTAGATATCAGACCGTAATCCATTACTCACAGCAACAGTATTGCGTCAGGCGGAGACCGAAAACTCGATGCGTTTTGTCTTTATATTAAATTTATTAAAAGCTAGAGCAACTTCGAATACAAAACCTAAGGCTCAGACTAGAAAGTGAGATCTCCGGGCTAAAGCTAAAAATGGATTACACAGGGTCGACAGATCGCAAAAGACTGTCTCGAAGTGCGAGTATGAAACAAGAAGCATCAAACCCATGTATCTCGGAACATACTCGAGCATCGGACACCAAGTATGCTGAAGATACCCCGAAGTATGTGACCAAAAGACGGAGTAAATCGCGACCCCAGTTGGAGACCCCGAGCAAGGAGCGTACCGCTATTATGAGTCCTGCGACGTATGATGATTCCGGGTAAAATAATAAAGCATATTTCGATGCTTGTGCAGAGTTGAAAAGATGGCCTGAAAAAAAGAGAAGGAACTGTATCTTGCCGTATTGTTGAGAGGTCAGGCACAAGGTGTATATCGGAATTTGTCCAATCACTGCAATGACTATACAGAGCTTTGCAGGAATCGTTTCAGCCGCCCAATCAAACAGAATTGTACCGGATGAAACTTCGAGAACGAAACCAGCGTGCAGCGGAAAACTTGTCAGAACTAGCCCAGGACATCAGAAGGCTGACAAATTTGGCTTACCCAAAATTTACCGATGTTAGAGAAACCCTTGCAAAAGAGCAATTTTTAGATTCGCTACATAGCGAAAAGTTGAGGATACGCACCAAAAAGGCTAGACCGTCGAGTCTGAATGATGTGCGTCATGCAGTCGAAATGGAAGCCTACTACAAAGCTGAGCAAAAGCACCTTGCCTCAAGTCAGGTGCTGGCAACAAGTACTGCGGAGGGCGATAGCCAGATCAAACATCAGAGCGACCTCAAGTCCCTGAAATCTAAAATACAACAATTACAACGACAAAGTAATAGTGCCCCGAGATTATTTCAATCTAGGAATATGGGCTCTGATAGACCACGGAATAACTTCCGAACACCTAGAAGGAACCCAAGGCACACTGATGTTCCCATGTATAATAAAAGTCAAAGGTCAAATACGAATACAGCACATAAAATGGACCAAAGTACATGTGACAAGTGTGGTGAAGTTAAGAAATCCACTTTCAATGGGGCCGGTTTATTCTTCGTAACAGCACACCTCGATGGTTGTGCTGTAAGCTGTCTTATAGCCGCAGAAGCTACACTTTCGCTGATGTCAACACAGGCCGGAGTTTGAACCGTGGAAAGTGTACGGACCTCAAAAGTTTTGACAAGGACATTTTCGCGGCATGTGGAACGCCGCTTAATATCAAAGGTCAAACCACGGTAGACCTACTTATTAATGAGAACACCTACCCGATCACGGCGGTAGTAACGGACATTGATGGTGAAATCATGTTAGGCCTTGACTTTTTCAAGCAGTATCATTGTCATATTGACTTGGCGTCAGAGCAGAAAAGTATCAATGGAGACAGGTGTAATATGAAAAGCAAGGGAGCTTCAGGATGCGCGGGTAGCACACCGGCGTCGTATGATTTCAAGATAGAGCACGGACCATGTCGGTTGCACGGCTATAATGATTTTTTTAAGAACGAGGAAATGCAGGCAGAGTGTTTCCTGATACGAGTGTGCTGATACAAGCAGTAAATATGATTGAACAGAGTGAATCCCAGCATACTGATTAAATATATAATATTGCCTCAGCTCAAAACTCTGATGCAGATGGCTCACGTCTGAAGCAATCGATCCTGGATAATACACGACCTAATTATTCTGACCCTGAGAAATAAAGTCTTTTTTTTAAAACACTGCTTAACCAATGGGAGAGACTTGAAGTCAGAAATGACTTGGTAGTTCGAAAATGGGATGTGCTTGGGACCGATATTGTGTATTGGCAGGTTAATGGCCCATTGAAACAAGACGAGTGGTGTTAAAACTCATGCATTGTAGCAATGCCGCAAGACACCATGGTAATAAGAAAACATTTGAAAAGATAATGCAGCTATATTATTGGCCTGGGTTACAACATGATGTGAAGATCTATGTGAACGGTTGTGATGTTTGTGCGAGACACAAGGGCCCTACTCGAACAAAAATAGCACCAATGCAGTTCACAAGAAGCGGCTACCCGATGGAGCGCGTAGCCCTGGATATACTTGGAGAACTTCCCAAAACAGAGAACGGCAATAAATACATATTAGTTTTGTCCGACTACTTTATCAAACTGACAGAAGCATACCCTATACCGAATATTGAGGCTACAACAGTGGCTGAAATCGTGGTGCAGAATTTCATATGCAAATACGGAATACCAAGGAAACTACATTCGGATCACGGAAGACAGTTTACAAGCATAGTTTTCATGGAGATGTGTCGTTTACTTTAGATCGAGAAAACTTGGACGACATCGTACCACCCAGAATCAGATGGGATGGTTGAGAGATTTAATCGTACTCTATGCACCATGTTGAGTGCATATGTCGACACCCATCGCAAGGATTGGGATAAACAACTTCCATACGTAATGATGGCATATAGGGCATCGGAACATGAAACCACCGGGATCACACCCAATTTGGTGATGTTTGGACGAGAAACGACAACACCCTTAGATTTAGTGTATGAAATGCCATCAGCAATCAAATCAACTCCTGCATGTAACTGGGTTTGGGAACTGCAAGATAACATGGAAAGTGTACATACGTTTGTATGAACACATACTGGGAATGCAATTCAACGGCAAAGGAAATACCATGATAGAGCCCTATCATACGAAGCGTTTCAGTCTGGGGACAGAGTGTATGATTATTTTCTTATTAAGAATATGGAAGGTTCACCGAAATTTACGTCGTACTGGAGTTGGCCATACCGAGTGTTAGAGAAGATAACATGTGTTTTGAACAAAGTAGATTGTGGCAGAGCTGGTGCAACGCAGGTTATCCATACGGATCGAATGAGAAAGGTTCGAAGTCAGCTTCTCCTTGGAGAAACTGACATACCGGAAGACGTCGTAGCAGAAAGTATTCTGCCTGACAATGTAGAACAACGTTGCGAAAGTCCAGCAAGCGAATCAAACGACCATAAGGTCAGCTTTACCCGAACAGGTAGAAGAAAAATAAAGTCTTCCTGACATAATGATTATGTGTTCTCTATTTTAAGGAACACTATGGCCAAAACAAAAACAACCCTGAGGACAAGAACTTTTCACCCGTTGTGTAAAGATGTCCCGGTCACCATGAGTTTTCAAGACCATATGATGACATCTGCTTCTAAGAGTATATCGTGCAAGGTTTGCGGCGTATCATTCAAGAAGACCGTTTACCTGAAAAGACATTATGCCAGGACCGGACACGACAAAACCAAGGCCAACATTTTTTTATTGTTTGTTTTACAGGAGCGCCCGACCCTATATTTCGACAAATACAAATAAACATAAAAGTCACTTTCGAGTTTTTTATTTACATTTCACCCGCCGACCTGGTATTTTTTTCAAAGCTTGAAAAAAGCGCAGATTGCCGAAAGTGTTGTTAAAAATTTGTTCATAATACGGGTTGTTGCTTTGTGCCTAAGCGACTTGTAAAGCGTCAGCGATTCTAATTGGCTATTGCAGCCAATTCCACACACTATTAGTCAATCGGTGAGTATTTTACAAATGATTTTCATATTGTATTTTTGCAAATGGCGTACGTGAACAATAATGTGGAGCCTGGCGAATATTTAAGATAAAATTAATTAAAAATGGAAAAGAAGTCAATTCAATTCGAAAACTAAATCTTCATAACACAGTTGCTGACATCGTTAACATATTATGTGAGACTAATATTAAGATAATTAGCGTGTTTGCAGAGGTTGCACCGTACATAACATTCGCTGTTATTAGACGTTTTGGGTAGGTTTATGCGTATTTATTGTTATTTTTTTTAATGTAGATCCTTTAATATTTTTATTGATAAAAATCCACATCCCGAAAATGTCCAAGAATTACTACTCTACGTTAATGTATGATGAACATGATGACTAAACCACAGGTACTTGCATCAATAATCCCATTTCCCAACCACCCGTATAAATACTATTTTTAGAGAAAAGTATTCATCACAGCTTCTGAAGAAAATGACAGTAGGTACAGATTTTACTATGTCCGTCAAAGTCAAAAAAATAGGCGTATAGAATCGGTCAGTTTTGGCAGAATTATGGCCCTTTGTCTTTTTGTTTACTATAGATTTGTTTGTGTCCAAACATGTGATGTGGGGGCATCAGTGTCTGTGACACATTTCTAGTTTAATTCAGTGGCTAGACCAAGGATAATATTTTATACTTTTTTTAATCTAATGCCAGTGAGCTATTGTTCTACTTTTGATGAAAATAACTTTAAAATTGACAACAGTCAGTACTATTATAAATAAATGTTTGTTACTTTTACCAATGTAAAACAATGCTGTTTGACCACATATGCTTCTACTGTGGTGATGCTACAGATTTGGTGGACGATGATGACATAGCAAGACTGAGAGAACACGATATGCAGTGTGTGTAAACTGACCAAACCAGTGAAGACAAGAAATGTTATAAAATCTATCAAGCAAAAATAGTCTTGTCATGTGATGTGTGTTTCAGTTAACACAGTGATATTTTGTCAACATAGTGATATATGGTCAAATATATTTGACTCCAAAGTTGATATGAATAGTTAGGTGTAGTTTGTCCATTATGCTGATTGTCATAATTTGTCAAAACATCATTTTTTGTCTCCTAAATGTGAAATTACATTAATTTGAAATTTGATATACAGAGAAGATAAGTGTTTAATCTTCTATACCGAATTTGATATCCTTGAAATAATTTTCTGTCCATGTTTACTTACAAATTATGTTAATAAAAATCTGATATATTTAAATACTACTGTAAATATATTAAGTTATACCCCTGCTAACAAAGTTTGATAGCGAGTATATTGGAGTCACTCTGCCGGTCAGGTCATTTGTCAGCATACACATTTTTATGTGTTAAGTTTGTGAAGCAAACTACTTGCACATTTTAAGCGATTAAATTAAAACTTCACAGGTGTCATCACCATGAAATGTGCAACACCCTTATGTCAATCCCAGTGATCGGTAGTGATTTGCCCTTAAACATAACTCAACAAAACCCTGTGGGGAGTATTTAGAATAAAACCAAGCCTTAAAGATTTTGGAGCCAAAATGGTCGCAATCGCCCTAAGGTCCATTTTCCTGTTACTTGGCTCAATTTTTTCTCATGATTGATACAAATTATCATGATATACATGTAAAGCAAGTCTGTTGTATAAAAAGTAGTTTTGTGCATATTCCACCCATGGATGAAAGTTAGAAAGTTGGTTGTTGAAGCTATTAAACAATGTAAAAAGTGTTGAAGTCTTTTTTATTTAAGTCAAAGGCATGCTATATTTGTTATAAACATCCATATGATATACACTCAATAAAAGTTTAACGATCACTATACTACACTACACACCTGGCGTGTTTAGTCTCTATTAAAGAAATACATGCAAAATGTGCTTTTACCTATAAATATATATAAAAGTATGTTTACTATTATTATAAAAAGCTTCTACAACAGTGTAATGAGATATGTAAAACACTTAAAGGTTTATGCAAGTTAACATAATGTTAAATTGGCTGAGATTTTAAATTTTCCAAAATAAAAACATTCGGTTTAAACAGTTTTATTTATATTTTTTTGGTAGACTGCTCACTTTTCATGCTTTTATTTTTATTTTTATTTATCCTCCACGACTCATTTTGTTGAAAATTTTCCCGTAAAACAGATAATAAAAAAAGGTTGGCCTAATCAGGACAGTGGCACGGGATGTTGTACGGAGGTTGCCAGTGCTTGGGGGTGCAATGGGTGGTAAGGAAGATGATGCATATAGTGACTGGGATTCAGATCCCGAAGTCGGTGTAGAAGATGAGGGCTGTTATACAGACGACGTTTCAAGTGACCTCCAGTTAGGGCGAATAATGCGGAAGGGGACGGCTCCCAATCCTGTTAAGGCGACGGTCAAACGGGCAAAAGTGTTGGAGCCGGAACGCCCTGGAACCAGTGTTCCTGACAAAAACATTGATGAACAACATGGAGGCTTTGACACAGTAGGTGCTGTAAAGAATTGTGCAGTCGCGGAGCTCGGGCGGATGACATACCCAAAGCAGATGTGAGAGAGCATGCCGTCTAGGTCGACTGTGTCATTCAAAGGGATCAGAGCACCCAGATGGAAGCTGTCGTCGATGAAAGAGGGACACAAACATCAGAAACAGTGCCTGTTGTTCACGAGTACACTTGTAAGAAATTACACAAGTTTAACCACAGTGGTATTTACTTTGAAGACATGGCGATGTTCGTCATTCACAAGGAATATAATACAAATTGACAACCTTGGAGGTGCAATGTTTGCGGACAATCATGCAATGACAGGCAGTCATTTTTCATTCATATCACCATGAAACACAATCCTTAAATTATTATATGATTGTGTTTTATTTTCTGTGAATCGTTGACACTTAGGTAAAGTTCATATTACTGTAACAGAGTATTATAGAGTACCATGTTTTGTTAATTATTTTTGTCCGTTTAGGACTGTTTGATTTGCCATGTTAATTTGGTTTTTAAAAAAAAACGAAGTCGTGTATAAAGTTATTTGAGGTCTATATGAGTATAGGAGCAGACCCGAGGTCATAGGTTTTAATATACAAGTACTCGAGGTTAGGGATATATAGCATTGCGATTATTATTGATTTACTGTTTCAAAACAATTATTTATTTAAAAGTGAATCATAAAGCAAGGTAGCTGAAGGTAAATTATATTATATCCCTTTGTATTTTAAATAAACGTCTGAACCATACTATTAAGACCGACGCTCGGTCGAAGATACGTTAAAGTACATATAAAAATAAATTATTAAATTTGTATTTCATGTTGCCATATTGCTCTTATTATGCATATATAATAATGAAATAAAACACATCTATGCTGTGGCAATATGGCAGTTACTAATCAATACTACTATGTACATTTTCTTTAAAAAAAAGAACATTTATAAAATAACCACGCTAACGAAAAATTGTCCACGGTGGTACTGTGTTTTAGGCAGAAATCGCGCTAGACGTACTGTATTTTTTCCTAAGACTATGAATGCATACTGGTATATAATATCAACGAAGAATACTTACGTTTGCACATTAAAACAAGAGGCGTTAAGATCTAGAATTTTAATATCGTTAAAGTTTGTAATTGAATCTTCATTTACGACTTCGTGGATCTATATTATGCTTCTTGGTAATGGTAAATAATAAAGTCAATATGCGTTTATGAAAAGGACAGGTACAGATTTATGGTACGAACCGATATCGATAGTGTTACGAGTTATGAGATAATTTCGAATGGCTTAAAGTTTCACGTTTTCGTAAATTGACAAAATTTAAAAAGTGTTAGATTCGCAAATTTTCGCTGAAGTTATGATATTTGTGAGGAAACAGTAATAATGAACATTTACCATGCTGTCAAATATCCAGAATAGGCATCTTTTGACGATTTAAAAACCTGAAAATTATAAAGCGTTGCAACGCAAAACGATTTAATAATTTGGAGAGTTCTGTTGTTGTCGTTATATTGTGTAACACCACGAGGATTGCTGATATAAATTAAAAATTTCATCACTCGTTGTATGAGCACGGATGGCCGAGTGATCTAAGCGTAAGACTTTTACTCCAAGGGTCAGTGGTTCGAGCCCAGTTAAAGGTTACTTTTTGTCTTCCTTTTATTTTATTCTTGTTTTATTACTGGACCTTTTTAGATCCAATATTTACATGTATCAGTATAAAGCATTTAATGGAAAATTTCAGTACATGCCAAAATCTGTGAAAAAGGCTCCTTTAAATTACCACATGAATCAGTTAAAATAAATGTCTGTACTGAACACTGTTCATATATCCAATTAGCATGGACGTGCACTATTTATTTGCATTTTTATACGTATTGTTATTAAAAATTAATACTTTTCCAAAACCATTAGTTAAACAAGATTTGTTTCTGAAAATTTAATTGTTAACAAAACAGGTATAAACAGTATTTTACTGCTAAAATAAGTTATGTCACTACTTAAAATATTTAATTACTACTAATCTTATTAATAGACGCAGACAGAAAAAATACCTGAAACAATATAAACCAAGTTCGTGTGTGCTTTCCGACTATCAAACTTCGTTATTTTTGAAATTTATTTGTATATAAAGATGTGCATAGACACGTTCTCTATGAACATCATATTTTTGTAGATAGTGTTTAAACGTTTATCTGCAAGGTTGAACTTGAAGTGGCATCTTGAATGCATGGTCTTATTTGAAATCAATACAGCTCTTAAGATTTAAAGGGGTAAGTTCACAGCGATTTTGTATCGTTTATCCTGTCAACAATAATTGAACATCTCGACATTTTTTTAACAAACACAAAATAAAGACAACATAAATATGTATTAACAAAGGACAATATAACAATCTTCTTAAATATTTCTCAAACTAATTATACGTACGTTTGAAATATATTTCTTGAACACGCTATATGTAGGTATATCGCCGTTTGCTGATGTCTGATTATAGTATAATGGAAATTGTTAAAGATGTTCTTGTATATAAAAGCATATATATATATAACACATAACAGCATATATATATATATATATATATATATATATATATATATATATATATATATATATATATATATATATATATATATAACACATCGAAAGTCAGAGTGGAGTGACAAGGGAAAGAAACGTAAACATATTCCGAAAACATGTACACGTTTTTAAGTCGAATAACAAAATTAATTATTTTGTGTCAAATGTGTTTACTTTTATTGTACAAAGTTAGTAGTTTGAAACACAGAAAGCAATCGTAACAGGACCGATCGTGTACTTTTAGAACACATGTAGTGTGTGCCTGTCCTTTCATCAGATTTGTTTGAACTTGTTAAATGCGTTCATTTATCTGAATATGTGAAGACTTGAGTTTAAACTAAATGAACCCTGCTCTGTGAAAAGTGGGTTAAATGCACGTGCGTAAAGTGTCGTTCCAGATAAGCCTGTGCATTCCGCACAGGCTAATCAGGGACAACACTTTCCGCTGTTATGTTAGTTTACAGAAAGTCTCTTTTTACCAAAATCCAGTTTAAGCGGAAAGTGTCGTCCCTAATAAGCCTGTGCGGACTGCACAGGCTAATCTAGAATGACATTTTTCGCACATTAATTAAACCCCCTTTCCACATAGCATACCTCAAATGCATTATTTTGAATACTCAAAATATCCTTAATCGGCTTTATTTGAACCTTTTTTCTGCCACTACGCTTAATATTTGGAAAACACTATCCCGACATCCTGTTTTTCAGGTCCGATCTCGGGCCGACGTAGAACTCTGATTTCGGTTCGATGTAAAAAGTTTTATAGCCGCGATGAGTAGCAAAGACTTTGAATCTCGGTATAATGTCGTTGAATGAACGCAGAATGTCGGTATCGTGCCGACATCGTTCCGTGTTGCAGGCCCAATGTCGGGCCAATGTAAAGTACAAATTTATTAATTTATGTCAACGCGACAATATTTTTTAAATATCGGGATAATAGCGATGAAACGACGAAAGAATGCCGGTGTATTGGTCGGGCCGACATCCCGTCGGGTTGAAGGTCCGATCTCGGACCGATATAAATAAAGTCATCGGGTCGATATGCGTCTGTATATCGAGACGGTATTAAATGCATGCTGGGTTTGTTTTTGATATCGCTGGTGGATTTCTACTATCCGATAATACATACTATACATAAATACTTTTTTAGTTGATGATATGTTTAAACAAAAGATTTTTGTTCTTGAAACTTATAAGCCAGTAGTAAGTTGCAGATATATTTTTGATCAGCAAAGCAGGAAAAACAGCTTGCAACATTATGCTCCTGAAGCAAATGTGAAACCATAATTATTTGTGTTACATTTACAGTCTCCACTAAACATGACCGGACCGTCAGACATGTCCTGTAAAATATTGTAATGTTCTGTCTGTCGGACCAATTTGAAGAACCAATTATCCGCCAAAATTTTTAGAATAAATTCACAGGGATAAATCCAAGATTGCCTAGTCGCTCAACAAGATAATTTAAATTCTCTCTGTGCTGGATATTGGTCAATAAACCTACTAAAACTGCTATTTTATCAGACTCAATGTCATCTCTTGAGTCCATAAAAAACAGAAATAGCAGATCTAGGCCTGATATTTTAGCTAGCATTTTGGAACTTCATCAACAGTGCCTAGATAAATCTTTAAAGGTCACATTAGTATGGTGTCCAGCACATGTCAACATCAGTGGGAATGAACAGGCCGACAGGGGGGCCAAAGAGGGCCTCTTGAGGGGGGCCGTAGATGTTGGCGAACCCCTGGCACCTTCTGAGATCTACTCCCTGACAAAGAAATTTGTTTTGGGCGAGTGGAATCTCCGGACCGACAATTTGTCTTACCGTCGACATACTTATACTAGACCTGCGAAAACCCTCAGGCCGCCTGACAGATACTCGGCAAGCATTGTGCTTGACAGAGCCGTCACGCGCCTGAGGATGGGAACCACCCTATTACCCGGTGGCGCAGGAAAGTATGTCCTCGGTATAGACCCTGCATGTCCTAGGTGCCAGGAACCTCTCACTGCGCCCCACATGCTGCTACACTGTCCTAACCATAAGGCGCAGAGGGACCACCTTGAAGCTGCATTGCACTCCCATGGACTAGTTTTTAACCTTACCAACGTGCTAGACCCCAAGGGAGCAGCTAGGGGCCCGGTCTTCTCTGCCCTCGCCAAATACTTACTAGATTGTCAAATAACTGACAAAATCTAGGTCATTGGGGGAGGGAGAGCAGCCAACACCCACCTAATTATACAGTCTTGTGACTGTTTTCTTTTAAAAATGTGTAATCTCTGCACAAACCTGATGTAATCAAATAATTGTGTTGGATTTGTGTCGCTTTTACACAACCTTTATTTTAGTTTTTAATGGTTTTATTGTTCTACCCCGCCCTTTCTAAATCAGGCCAATGGCATTGACCTGGTCTTCTTTATTTTAATACATTTTTTATGAGAGCATGACGTTAGTCCACCATTTACATTTTTCAGTTTTTTAATATAATCATATTTTATGGCATTTCTTACTACAAGAAAGGACGAGGCTGTCCAGTAACCTGGGATTGTTGGCTGCATTGCACCCCCTCCCTTCCTCTTTGACACCCCACCCTTTCCCCTTCAAACTCGAAGAACCATGTCGGACTGGAGTGCACGGTGCAGGGCCTTATACCATTATAAACACCTATTTAGCCCTATCTAGGACAAAGTATTGTCGACCTTGCTGAAAGTACTAATCTTGTACCTTGGAGCACATTAAGGATTATTATAACTGCTATCTTGTGTAGCAATTTCCTTATTTTTGTGAAAACTGCTATTTT
This sequence comes from Dreissena polymorpha, assembly GCF_020536995.1. Lineage (NCBI taxonomy): Eukaryota > Metazoa > Mollusca > Bivalvia > Myida > Dreissenidae > Dreissena > Dreissena polymorpha. The sequence continues at coordinate 50,331,855 of NC_068357.1, read as the reverse complement.
ATATAGCAAATTGCCTTAGTTTTATTATTATTGCATTAACTCATGTTAAAATTGCTACTTTTATAGCAAATATCCTAATTTTTTATATTAAATTGCTATTTTATATAGCAAATTGCCTCGGTTTTACTGTCTAATTGTCATTTTGGATACCATATAAGGTACTTTAGTATTATTTCCTACAATGTTATCATCAGTATACTAATAATATTGGATAGATTAGAGCTTTTTGGGTTTATCTTAACGTATCTAGGTAATATTTGGTCTTTTTACCATTTTACATTTTACCATTATCAATTTTCCTTCAATAGTATACAAACTATTTCTCATTTACCGTGCACTCCCTCTGGTCCAGGGGAAACAACCATTGTAGACTTCATCATCACAATTACCTCCCTTAGTACAACTGAGTGACACCACCCCTGCTGGCTCTTCTTTTCCCCCACCCACATCGGCCTACACTTCCATAAAATCTCTCCTTCTTTCAACCCTCCAGGGTGGCAACATGTATTTTAAATATATAAATGCATATAGTCCTGTACATATTGTAAATAATGTACATCTTGTACAAATTTAGCTGTCTTTGTCTTATTTTTAACTGTAAAGTACATTGTCTTACCCTTAATTTTTATGTGGCCCTATGAAGGTGACCGTTTGGAGACACGTAAGTTATTGCCCTTAACATATAAGGGTTTATTACTAAACCCACTTTTAAATATTGTTTTAATGCCACTCTGGGGGGATCTCTCTTTTCCATATCCCAATCCTCCTTAAGTTCCATACAGACAGGGTCTTATGTTGGAGCATTACGGCTATATTCCCTGTCTGCAAGTGTTCAACATTGAGCCACATACATAAACTTGTACTCATTAATTTTTTAACAACTCAATACTCAATTGCAATATTAATATATAATTGAGAGTTACACACTCTATGTGATATCATATATTGTCTTTTTTTTTTTTCCTTTCCTTCTCATATAATTGCATTTGCACATGCAACTTCACTCTACATTTGAGAGCTGTTAAATCAGGCTCTGGCATCCCTATTAATACATGTTCTTAGATATAAACATATCTCTCTTATGATTAGATCTTGTTGTTTGGCGTTTAGTTTAAACTTTAAACATACACATTAAAATGGTACTTGACTATGCATGTAAACATATTGTGGCAATGTTCAACCACTTTGTGATCTGGAAAACCCTCAAATATTATTATATTGTTACACAAACATATTACACATCTGTGTATTCCTTTTTTCTATAATTAATATATTAAAATAGTCCTATTTGGACTCAATTTTTTAAACCACAGATCACAAAGTCTAATGACTCCAACAAACCCATTGCAGTATATACTGAACAGTGGGTCTGGTAATGATGCTGCCACATACAACAGTATGTGTGTTTTCACCATCTTTACTTATAAAAATTGGGCTATACTTTCCCTCTCTCCTCCTTAAAAAACAATAAAAAGAATAACATACAATAACAACATCATATGAATGATATAAATTAATAATAAGTACAGTAACGTAACAAAAACATAGTAATCTAATACTAAAAAACAACTCCAACTTCTTTTGGATTAACTCATTCTTGTTCTTTCATTTATATTTTTGCATATAAACCATTATTGTTTACTTTTTCTTAAAAGTACAAAGTCAGCCGTGGGAAAATCTATTTTAAAACGGATTGACCTACTGGCAATCCTTAATAAGAAATTTCGGCCAATCAGCGCCATCGTTATATAAGCGCATCAACCAATTAAAACGCCGCTTTTTAACCGCGTTAGGCCTATTCACTGTATAGCACTGCGTCTTTTTAACGCTTCATATAAAGGTTATATATTTTTAAACCAATAGATTTTTATTAAGGCACCGCACCAACACTGCAAAGTTTTATATTTATACCAATGGTACAGCCCAGTAAAATCGGGCTGTCCATTTTATGGCCGTTTTCGGCTTTTTATGCAGAGTTCTATGTTAAGCAGTGTGCTCGGGCAATGGTTTTTAACCGAAGTCCCGAGGGTAAATAACCCCATTAGTCAGTCAGATTTCTCTATCATTTTTTTATTTCTGGTCTTCAGTTCCACCTTCGTGTTCATTGCTCGTTTACTTATTCATCTCCAAAAACAAGTAGCGCAAGAGATTAACAGCCATGAATTCCCCCAAGAGCCCTTTGTGAATACCGGTCCAAGACAATAAGATTAACAAACATATCTTTGCAATAAAACATAAAAAGAGGGTCATGGGCACTTAGGCTCCTCTCACCTAAAAACCAAAAGAATATTGACAATTCTGATATCGTGAACTCCAGAAGAATAAGAGTAGAATATAAAACATACATATTTAATTGTTAAGCATATTTAAATGACAGCCTTTTGATAATTGAAAATATTAATATTGCAGAATATTATTTTATGTACATATTAAACCCTTTGATTTATTTATGGAGAAGTACTCAGCCAGAAGCGGGTTTATCTCCTGGCAAAAATGTTGTCTATGCAAGGTTAAAAAGGTCACTTGTAAATAATTTATAGATCAAATGGAGATATTCCAACTAGAACTTTAAGTTGATTTCTTTTACAGCCTATGAAATACCACGCATATTCGATGGTCAAATAAGATTTGTACAAAACATTGCTTCATGTTTAAGTGGGTTTATACCTTTGTGAATTTTTGCATGAAATAAATAAATAATTTAATCTTGTCTATATTTATTGTTAAATCACAGAAATATAAGGAGAAGTGCCCCGCACCCTGGCGGCCATGCTTTTCGAGAAATCAGATTCATTTTCGAATCTCAGCGTCAACTTGAAACCATGGCGTCGAATTGCGAATGAAGTTGTTATTGTTCGGTAAATGAAAATCCAAGTTAACAAATTTAGGTCAAATTGAGTTGTTTTTTTTCATAGAATTGCTTACAATAAATCGAAAGGAAATGTATATGTCCAATCTCATGCCTAATATTTAATACTGGAAAGGTTGTTAGAGATTTGCATACTTTATATATCTGTAAAGTTTTTGTGTACCACCATTAAATTAACCTTCACAGAAACAAGGGCTATTGAATAATGCATAAAATAATGCATAAAATACTCAAATTCCAGTACCGATATTGGCGTTCTATGTTTACATCAGAAAAGACGCATATGTAAACATTAAACTCTGAATCATTTGCACTCACCAAGAGCTAACATTTTAAACAACACTAATGACCTTTATATTAATTTATTACATTCATAATGGTGCATTATGAACATCACATTGCAGACGATAATCATCAATAAATGAAATGAAAGTATTAAGAAGACAACATGTACATAAGTGTCTATTTACACGCACATTAATAAAATTTCCATGCCGAATTATTAAGAAATTCATACCAACATAAATCCGCATCGATGCTTCATATGTTTTAAGTACCAAATAACATGTATTTCCAATAAGTGATTACTTTCAGCTTTTTATACCATCATAAAATTTCTACCTTGGCGCGTGGTTTGAACTAAGGGTATAATTGCTGTATACAAATATTGCGAAGTATTTAATTTCAAATGATTTAAACCTGGTAATTGTCATTTCATTAAAATAAGAGATGTTTGTAAAACTTGTATGAACTCAGGCTCTGACTTGCTGTAAAGATTTCCCTGTATCATTGACCTTAGATATATGACTTTCAAAATAGCTAGAGGTCATTCCTGTCAAAATTAGTCAAAACTAACCCTCCTGCTCATTTATATGATTACTAGAATTCTCTATATAGTGGAAACCAATTTCATGATTCCAGTCTTATGACCTTAACACTTGACCTGATTACCTCAATTTTAAAAGAGCCTAAACAAATTTCAAGTTACAAAACCCTGTGCCTTTGACCTGATGACCTTATAACCAAAGGCTGTTGTCCCATAATATTGTAACAAATGAGTGTGATCTGAGGTCAAATCATGCTTAAGATATCTAACGGGAACAAGTTTACAGAGACAAGCCTTTGTGACATTGACCATGTTCTCCCAAGGGTTCCTACCAATTTGCAAGGTTGAAGGTCATTAAATATCACACTAAAAAGAAAGTACAAGATAGATAAACAGAAAAATGCAAAGCATTCTAATCTCGCAACTTTAATGGTGGAAAAATTATTCATAGGTTTTAATGAATTTTAATATCATATAAATACCAAGAGCCCAGTTAACAGGTAAAATCTTATGAACAACAAAGTAAAGCTGAAACAACAGCTCACTTCACTTAAATAAATGTCATCTTTATATATCTTCTTATGATTGCATTTTAAGTTTTTCTCAACCGTTTATATATAAAATTAAACCATGTTTATTGATGATCAGAGCCATTCCTTTCCCACATATTAAAATTCAGTCCTAAGCATTAGATTCTATCCGCAGTCGTTTATTGTTTGCGGCTTGTTTCTTCTTATTTGCTGCCTGTCCCCCATTTTCTTTGCTGTCCTCCGAACGGTTTGCGTGTTGTACGTATTTGGTTACCGTGGATACACCATCGACAAACTTGGTTTTGAACAGTACGTTGGCGTTATTGAACATCCCATCCTTGAGTGACACAACGATGAACTGAAAAACAAAATCAATACAAGGGCTGTTTGTAAAACATGCATGCCCCCCATATGGGCTGTCCGTTGTAGTGGCAGCCATTGTGTGAATACGATTTTTGTCACTGTGACCTTGACCTTTGACCTAGTGACCTGAAAATCAATAGGGGTCATCTGCGAGTCACAATCAATGTACCCATGAAGTGTCATGATCCTAGGAAAAAGCGTTCTTGAGTTATCATCTGAAAATCATTTTACTATTTCGGGTCACCGTGACCTTGACCTTGTGACCTCAAAATCAATAGGGGTCATCTGCAAGTCATGATCAATCTACCTATGAAGTTTCATGATCCTAGGCGTATGTGTTCTCGAGTTATCACCCGGAAACCATTTTACTATTTCGGGTCACCGTGACCTTGACCTTTGACCTAGTGACCTCAAAATCAATAGGGGTCATCTGCGAGTTATGATCAATCTACCCATGAAGTTTCATGATCCTAGGCGTATGCATTCTTGAGTTATCATCTGGAAACCATTTTACTATTTCGGGTCACCGTGACCTTGACCTTTGACCTAGTGACCTCAAAATCAATAGGGGTCATCTGCAAGTCATGATCAATCTACCCATGAAGTTTCATGATCCTAGGCGTATGCGTTCTTGAGTTATCATTCAAAAACCATTTTACTATTTCGGGTCACGGTGACCTTGACCTTTGACCTAGTGACCTCAAAATCAATAGGGGTCATCTGCGAGTCATGATCTATGTACCTATGAAGTTTCATTATCCTAGGCCCAAGCGTTCTTGAGTTATCTTCTGACAACCACCTGGTGGACGGACCAACAGACCAACAGACCGACCGACAGACCGACATGAGCAAAGCAATATACCCCCTCTTCTTCGAAGGGGGGCATAAAAATGTATTATTATGTTGAGCAGGATAATATTTGGTCAAGAACCAAAGACTTGTATCATAAAAGTTGTTTAACAATGCAGTCATTAACATATAATGCAACTGATACACAGTACATGTTTATGTTCATGAAATTCTACATAGATCTTTTACAGTTGATAGCAATTTTATCAGAAATGATGTTCAAATGAATTTATATGTGATCAATCATTGTCTGAGCTGTCTAATAAAATGCAAGTTTACATTATTCTAAAAATTCAAAATGCCAAACATGTTTCAAAAGAATAGCATTATTGGTTTAAAAATGAGCCATTCAGTGCAGTCATCAATGAAAGGGAGCCTCAATAATTTGTCATGCTCATGACTTATACCACAACACCTTTATGTCTGTTATGTTCAAGCACAAGGAATGTGGGCCACTCGAGATGAAGTGTCTTGCACATTCCAAATTTCAAGTTGAGGGCAAATTTAAAGTTAAAATTTAAGACCATACAAATTTTATTCGATGTTTAGGGTTTAGTTTCAATTTGATTCCTTGAGAAACATGGAGGCAGTTGGCTCCAGAGACTTAAAAGATTTTATGCCATCAAATGGACAAATCTACAGAGTAGTTTTCATAAAGACCCGAATAAGTACTGAAAATCTGTATGAATCTGTTATCATGTCTTTCCCACAGCAAATTACAACATAGTGCACTTTATTCATTTTATATTATTATCAAGTTTCTAAATTAACTATTTGTTTTGACATTTAAATAAAACCCAGCAAACAGCAAAGAATACCAGAAATCTTACTCCTGGCATGAAAGACGTAAATTCACCGCATTTAGTACTTAACAACAAGCTTGCGCTATAAAATCACCTGCGAGTGTTTGAAGTGGGAGCGGATCATCTGACCGATGTTCTGTGTATGTGAGATGTCTAGAGCAGCATCTATCTCATCGAGGATGTAGATCGGCGCAGGCTTGAACAGCAGCATGGCCAGGATCAGGGACAGAGCAATCAGGGACCTGAATAAAAACAAGATTAACTACATTCAGGGTTATCTCAGGCATTCGCCATATTAGCAAATGGCTAAAAATTGACCTATTAAGAAAATGTTATTTGCCCACAACTGTGTCTTCATAAAACCCATAAAATAGCCAAAATTATACACAATTCCCTCTAATAAGGCATCTTATGATAAAGATAATTGTGAGCAATTGGAAGCCCAGACATTGCCAATAAATATTTGAATGACAGGCATTTTACAGTTACAAAAACAAGAGCTGTCAGAGGACAGCGCGCTGGACTATTCGAGTGCTTGACAGTATAACATAAGCCATCATGGAGGGGGGAGGGGGGGGGTATAATGTGGGTGTGTGATCATTTATTAGATGATCTTTCAAAAATAAGAAAAAAAAAAAAAATTTATTTTTTTTTTTGGGGGGGGGGGGGGGGGGGGTCTGGGGTGGGCGTGGGGGATGGTTTGGGTGGAGTGCATTGTGGTATGTCAGATAAGTGTTGTTTTGTCAAAGTATGAATCAAATGTGATCATAAGTAAAGGAGTTATGGCAATGTAAGCAAAATTTATTCATTTGACCTTAAGAGTCAAGGTCATTCAAAGGTCAAGGTCAAATTAAACTTGCCAGGTACAGAACCATCATGATAGTAAGAAAGTATTTGAAGTTTGAAAGCAATAGCCTTGATACTTTAGAAGTTAAGTGGATGTAAACACAAAATTTAACAAAATATTCAAAGTTACTAAGACAAAAAAGGGTCATAATTCCATTAAAAAGCCAACCAGAGTTATGCACCTTGCCCTGTACAGTCCCCTTACAATAGCGAGTTTTCCAAGTCTGAAAGCAATAGCAATGATACTTCAGGAGTAAAATGGACCAAAACACAAAACTTAACCAAATGTTCAATTATCTAAGTATAAAAGGGGCCATAATTCTGTCAAAATGCTTGATACAGTTGTCTGCTCTTGTTTATAGATTGGGATCATGTTGGTAAATAAGTATGCAAAATATGAAAGCAATATGTCAAAGGACATAGGAAATATTTGGGGTAGTATGCAAACTTTAACATAGATTTATCAATAATATGCATATTCTAAGTATAAAAGGGGCCATAATTCTGTCAAAATGCTTGATACAGTGGTCTGCTCTTTTTTATAGATTGGGGTCAAGTTGGTAAAGAATAATGCAAAATACAAAAGCAATATGTCAAACGACATAGGAAATATTTGGGGTAGTACGCAAACTTTAACAAAGATTTATCAATAATATGCATATTCCAAGTATAAAAGGGGCCATAATTCTGTCAAAATGCTTGATACAGTGGTCTGCTCTTTTTTATAGATTGGGGTCAAGTTGGTAAAGAATTATGCAAAATACAAAAGCAATATGTCAAACGACATAGGAAATATTTGGGGTAGTACGCAAACTTTAACAAAGATTTATCAATAATATGCATATTCCAAGTATAAAAGGGGCCGTAATTCTGTCAAAATGCTTGATACAGTTGTCTGCTCTTGTTTGTAGATTGGGGTCATGTTGGTAAAGAAGTATGCAAAATATAAAAGCAATATGTCAAAGGACACAGGAAACATTTGCACGCTAACGCCGGGGTGAGTAGGATAGCTCCACTATATAGATTTCATATATAATAGTCGAGCTAAAAATTGGAACCCTCCCCTGTCCTAACAAACGTGAGTTAAGTTTGTGGTCATCATACCAGACAGGTGTGGTTTCCTCCTGGTACTTTGATTACCCCCCCCCCCCCTCCCAACACACAATCACGCACAGCAAAAAAACACACACACATTTATTAACACTGAGGGAAAGAAAAATGGATCTTTAATGAACAATCATTCCCAACTTTCTTGAGTAATTTAGTCTAAGAATGTACAATTGCATTGTAACACTTAACCTCATAAACCTCAAAATACACACAGCCACACAGGTGAGGAAAACTCCATTTATAATCCAGTTTTAAAGCACATCTGATCTTACCTCTGTCCTCCACTGAGTTCAGTCAGGGAGTCCTTCCAAACGTCCCCAAAGCCGACCTTAACCTCCAGCCCGTCAAGGACCGTCTTGCCCTCGGGCGGTGCCAGCTTGGCCTTTGCCCCGGGCAGCAGCGCCGAGTAGATACTGCCGAAATCCTGCAGCAAAAACACAGTGGCGTTGGTATACTCAGTGATAATAATTAACACTCAGAACAGTATAATCTTGTTTGGATCAAAAACTTATAACGCGTTTTTGAACTTAAGATATGCATTTTTGTAACGGGCGGCTGCCTATATATGACAATATGTTAGGAAACTATACATCCCTTACTTATAAGTTTAGTTTTAATGTATTTTATTTTAGCTCGATTTCATTGAAAGACTAAGGCTTATTTGAAATGCTCTCAAGTCCGTTTCTTGGGACTAGAACCAGTACTTGGTGGCTATGGGGAGATCTAAAGAACACTTCCACAGTGGGGATTGATTATATTAATGAACAAAACAAATAAAGCATTTGGTAAAAATAGAATAACGTATAGAAAGATAACCAGACGCACGATTTTCTCCAATTACTTAAATTTAAATATGACACAAAACATTCAGAGATATTTAGTGCTATCGCAAATTCTAACAGTGACAAAGTAGTTGATATTATATGACATTTTTCTAAATACTCTGCAACCAATATGAACGTCAATTATAAAACGCAGTCTTTAAACAGTAATTGAAATACGGAGTGACTAATAAGGTTATGATTATCAACGCTATTAAATGTTCCTTAGATATTTTTAAAATATGTGTTTTGCTAAAAAAAAAACAACTTTAAAAATTTAGAAAAAAAGTTAATTTTATGGCGTAGAATTTATTTTGGAAATTGATTTAAGGCAGTCATTACATGAAAACTGAGTATACTCCTTCTAAACATGCTGTTGCTTAGAATTATTTTAAAAGCCTTCTTTTCAATCATTAATAATGAGAATTAATTGAGCTTAGGCAATAATCACCAAGAGTTGGGAGAAAATGTCGATGAACAAGATCACATTTTGAAATCAGAGACAACCAGTGATGAAATAAAACCAAACATTTTACAACTTAAATGTGGCAAGCTGCAAGGGACCAAGTGCCGTGAAACTGACGACACAAGTTCCTCAGTACACTTATAATTTGTTAACACTAGTCTCTGAATATATTGTCAATACAAGTCTTTAATGAACACAAGTCCTTAAATATATTAACGACACAAGTCTCTAAATAATTTCAGTTTTCTTTAATATTCAAATGGTATAATAACTTCAGTTAAAATGATCAAGAACGTAATACAAGCAAAATAGCAATTTCAGTTAAAATACTCAAGATACTTTTAGCCTAAAATGCCCCTAGAACTCTGTATTTCGACTTTTTCTATTCGTCTTTTTATACCAAGTGTCGCGGAAGACAACCTGGAAATAAACTATAAGTGGATCGTAACCATATCGTAAGAACATGTCAATAGCCGTTAAATAGCCTGTCTACGGAGATGTAATTTACGGTCATTTCAGCAAGCTTATACATAAACGATCTGTTAATAGAAAAAGGCGGCAAAAATTTACTCGAGTTATGAATGGGTTATGAATGTTAATTGAGCTCACCTTTTGGAACGGAAAGCTTTACGCATTAGTACGTACTTTGATAATATTTTCTGAAACTTACACAAATTTAAGATTTTATGAAATTTGTCTTTAAATTGAACTGCGTAGTATTTTACAATAATAATTTTCTATAATAATAATTATAATAATTTTATACCACAATTTCATATGTATAATTGTACCTATTCTTTGAGGATAATTTCTTCACAATTTGATAATACAATTCTTGTTTTATGAACATAATTTACACCTGATCATAGTTTTCATTCAATCATTTATAATAATCATTTTAAAGATAATTTTTACACAATTTAATAATAGCAAATCTTGTTTTATGAATGTTTTTTAAAATTATAGTTTATACGATAACACTCGTGATCTATATTACAAATTTCTGTGTGATTTATTATTTGTTCTACTATCTATTTTACTTGTATTACATGACACAAGGCTTAATAGCCAAATTTTATGCAAGAAGTATTCATATCAAAGATGTATATCAATAATCATTGATTGATATAATGCATAACAAATTCTCTACTATTGCACATAAAAGATAGTGCAGTTGGGCAGATATGTACATAAGAATCCCAAGCAGGATTTTTTAACCCATATTTTTTACTCATCAAAGCGTGGTACAAAATTATATTCTTTTAGGTGTACCTTTAGATGTAAATTTTATGTTTTATATTTGTCCTTTAAAAAGTCCTTGGGTAGTCTGATTATTGATAAACTATTCACAGCTATCATTAAAATGTTGAAACGGGAAAGAACTATTTCAAGTTTTTAAAGCTATGTATTCACATTTGCCTGCATGCGTGGGAGGCAATGATAATAACCTTACACAAAAAAACTTGAACTGCAACATCTACACAAAGTAAGGGGAAATAAGCAGAACAATTATCTTAAACCTGTAAATAAATGAGTTGTTTCCCTTCCTAAGATCTTAAGTTCATAAGGGTATTTTTATAAACGAGGATAATAGTTTTTATCTCATTAAAGCAAAGATTGATTGATTGTCACACACAAATCTGGCTAGAAACATTATGAAATTCTCTTAGACTGAAACCTAAAAACATTTTAAATCTATGTTAAACCTATATAAATACTTATCAATTCACATGCCCTTTTATCTTGGAAAGTCGTTTCATAGATAAAATTGTTGAAGGCAGAAATTGGCAATTGAAACTGGTTCACCTTGAGCAATTTTAAGAGAAAAACTTAATTGTAAATAATATTTAGTTAATTATCATGTTTAGTTTAGTTAAATGATTACTGTTTGTAGATGAGTGCCATGCTTTTTGATTTCCAAAATATAGAAAAGAAAGGCATGTATATTTTTTTTCATGGAACAATGGTGAACACTGTATCCTTATAGCTCCCCCTAAGCACTATGTTTCGTACTCAGGGATCATATTTTTTTCGGTTTTGTCGGTCCTAGACCGATTGGGGTCATGAAAGACCGATTGAAATCCCAAACAGTCGGTCCGATTCTGTTTGCTATTAAAATTCCCATGTCATGAAATCGATTACACAGTGTACATGCTAACACACCCTAATGACATTCTTATCTCGATTAGGTGTGATAAACCATTCGCTGCAGTCTCTAAACCGGTCAGGACCGGTTTATTGCACATCAGACCAAGAATCAAAAACTTGTGAACAGCCGATTAAAGACGCATCCGAAAAGACGCGTCTGAATGCACGCGCTTTAACTAAAGAAAACATATAAGCTCAGTTGAATTATCCGAAGGGATATTAAAAAATTATAACTCTCTGATTATACTCCTTTAATTGACGTTTCGGCATAATGCCTTTATCAAAACATTGGAAATTATATGTTAACTACATTTTTACGTCTTTTGACTGCACAATTTAAATAACAAAGAAAAATTTTTTAAACGTCAAATGACGTTGTACATGATGACGTCATAAATGGCGTTATATAAAATGGCGCCAAAAAAATGTAAAAATTCGCCAAAAACAAATTTTTTAAATAAAATTCATTTTAATTATTAAATACTTACCTGTTATCGTATGCTTATACTTTCCAAGGGGAAATAACTCATCCGGAATTTTAACTGGGAATCCGCCACCTCAATACCGTAATACAGGCCAGGTTAAACATAGTGCAATGCAACCTAGCCAAAAATCGGTAACCAACCCTCAATATTCTTTCAATATATATACAAAAATATTAATCGAATAGCGGGGAGGGAGGTGGGACTTACCGATAACAGGTAAGTATTTAATAATTAAAATGAATTTTATTTAAAAAATTTGTTTAAATGTCATAAATACTGACCTGTTATCGTATGCTGATTTTGCAGCTGCGGTGGGAAGGTTCGTATATATTTTCCCAACACAGTAGAACCCATAAACAGGGTTATCAGCTAATGATATCAAGTAATCTTCGTTAAAACGGTATTAATTATGACTTCTCGGACAGAGTAATATGTCTATGTCGTAAAGAAGACACTACCGTTAGTGAAACCACAACAAGCCCAAACGTAACAAATTGTATTGTTGGCACTTCAGAAAACGAAGATAAAAAGATGACAAGGTGGTCGGATTCCTCCAGTAAACAGCTTAGAGCACGTCAAAAAGTGGGGTGTGATTAATATATGCCCACAAAACAGACAGAGCTCTTAATTCATGCGGTCAGATCCTAAAAAGGAATGAATCCTTAGATAGGATAAGATTAACTTTCCTTAGTCGAGGTCTAACCCCGAGAAATAGAAGCCGCAGACACATCTCCCCCCCCTTTTTTGGGGAAATGAAGAGTGTCTTTGAGAACCTCGAATGGACTTCTGACTAACACTGCTGAGATAGAACTTCAAAGCCCTGATTGCCCAAAGAAGTTTATCCTCATCTTCATGACTACCAGTTTAAGAAAACTTGGAAACTTGAAGGTAGAAGCCATATAGAGGACTTGATATTAAGCAAGGAATCCTGGCTGACACAACAAAGTGAAAATGACAATAGATCCAACTGGAATTGGTCGTATTCAACAGAAAAAGCATGAATTTCACTTCTCCGTATGGTAAAAGCCATAATAACAAGGAAAACCGTCTTAAAATTATATTGGAACTGTTAATAAGCCTGATGAAAAAGGTTCATAGGGAGCTCATTAAGCATCCCAACATGTTACACAAGTCAAAACCGCTTAAGAAGGTAAAGGAACGAAAAACATAGTGTTGACGTTCCATAGTTTGGATCAGTTCCAAAATAGGTAAGACAGCACAGAGTTGCGATGACTTACACAAAACAAGGTATACGAAAGCATAATCTCTATCCTTTGATGAAGAAAAGAACAAATTTCTTATCATCAAGAAAAAGATGAGAAAAACCTCTATGTATCTATAATCTAGCAGAGTGATTAAGGTAATAACTTAACTATGCTCTCAATTACCCAGTAAAAAATGAATTTCCATAGAACCTTTATACAGTTCTGATGGAATTATTCTTGCACAAGTAACAAGGATTGAAACTCTAACAGAAAAACGTTCTTCTGTAGAGATAACTAAAAGTTATTAATGGCCAGACATGAAGTGGCACATGTTTGGATCAGTAAAAATATGTCTCAGTGAGATATGATATTTGACCTGTGAAGAAGTTTCCTGAAAATAATTGTACAGGAGACTTAAAAGGTCGTAGAACCATAATCCCATGGTTCATTAAGTATATTACATGAAATTATGGCAAAAACTCAGTTATTGCAAAAACTCACCAAGAAGGCAAGATATTCCAGTTTATGTCAATGGACGAATGTATAACAATCGCACACCCTGCTGGATCGATTTCTGTGAACTGCATTGTTGACGTTGTTCAGCATACCGGTATACACTGCGATATACGATCGCATAACGCTAATAACTAGCGTTTGATGATAAACAACATTCTTTGATATTCTATGTACACCATGCAACTCGTCTGCAACTTCACTGCCGCGCATGCGCAATTACATTATTGAACCCAACGGAAAAATAATTCGAAAGAAAGAACTGCAAGACAAAACGCCCAACAGGGCGTTGAGACGAACTGGTATGAGAACGACGATAGAGAAAATTTGTTGTTCTTGCAAAGAACGAATAAGTTCCTGATTTCCAGTTACAAGGAGTGATAATATGATCACCTCCGTGTCTGTAAGTAAACCACGACCGATGTGTGATAGTTGAAACCATCACAAAGGAATCGTGAAAATGTGTTGTAAATGAAAAACAGCTAAAAAGAATTTTCGCTTTTCAAGATGTAGATGTGCAGGTGATATTCGTTAGGATACCACATAATTGAGAAAATCAAGATACGTTGTTCTATGTGATCGTCCATAACCTTATCTGCTCACATCTGTATAAGATGTAAGGAAGGTTGTGGTAGAATAAACTATATTCTTGCCAAGATAATCTTCTAGTCTAGACACCACTGAATAGTGGTAAATAATGACAAAAAGATGGAAATCTGTGTCATTAAATAATCCAGAGATTAATACAATTATCTTAAAAATCAAGCTGAAACGGACGTAAGAAAAGACGTCTCAGCAGAAGGACCGGTGACCGGACCGGTAAATACCGACCGGTGACCGGAACCATTTGTCAAGGATGGGTGGGCAAAGAAACCACGGCAAGCCGAACTTTCCCACTCCAAACACACTTGAAAATTGGTAGAATAGGACAGTGTTTAACACTTATAAGTTTATGACCTATCTACAGAATATAGCCTCTTCTTGAACCAATAACAGGCCCCTTTAAAATCATGGATAATACAGGTCGCGAAGTCATCGATTTGCGAAGTACGGAAATATGATTGATAGTGGTACCTCCGCAATCGGAGGTGTGATGGCAGAAAAAGGTGAAAACCCTAGGGGTAACCTTAAGCGGGTCCACGCTTGCCGGTAGAATGCATGGAAGTCTTAAATTCTGACTTGATTAATCCATTTACTTCAAGACTTCTAACCGGGACGAATTCCGAAAGGAATACGACCAGTTATAGGAAGACGGCCTGTTATGGCCAGAAGTGTAATAGAAGAATAACTTTAAGATGAGGTCCCTCCAGATCCTAGGATCTAAGATCTGAGTTCAATAGGTCCTAAGCCATCTACAAGACTGTAGCCGCTATGCGGTCAATCTGATAGGCAATCCTATGTATCAGAACTCTTGTTGATTCCAGTAGCTTGAAAATATGAACTGCCGTAGGAGCAATAGAAAAGCAGAAGTCGATACAAATGTCGTCTTGCTAATCCTGCTAGCGTCATTAATGTGTCCCAACTGTTCCGTGACACTGACTGCAAAGTCTGTAGCCGACAGGTAAAGGCGGTTAAAACAATTCATCCTTCGGGTCTCGAACATAAATTAATAGAGGTCAAATAGTAATGTTCGACCTCAATGCTAGTCTCCGAGCCCACTTCAGCCGATCTATCTGCAAGACCAGTAGTCTGCATGTAGCCGGTTGAGATAAAAGTACAAATAACAGATATAGCATGATTTGGTAACCGTCGCCAGTAGAACATCAGTATTGAAAAACACAAAAAGTCATGTAGATTGTTGAATCCATAAAATATAGTATTCAATACAATCATAGCCAGGGGTATACAACTATGTAATGTAGACGATACCTGTGATACTAAAAATTGACCGATGAAAACACAGTGGAATACCGGTAATTGGTAAGTGGTGACCGAACCGGACCGGTCAATGACCGGTAACTGTAGCCCGGTGAACGGACCAGTCATAATATGACCGGTGACGTTACCAGTTAAAGACCGAAAAATGGTGGAATCCATATGGTCTGTTATCAATGTCAAGCACTGCTCGGAAAAGAAGATCATGCCAAAAAAAAAAAAATCCAATCCGATGGCGATGAGACATCACTTATTCTGACCGGTGATCAGTGATCGGTGATATGACCGATGAATGGTGACCGATGTCCGGTGATCGGGACCGGTATAATATAACTGCATCAGAATGGAAATATCTGGTGCAGAAGAATGACCATCCACGAAGTCATCTGATAATGTTAACCGGAAAAACAACGGTAGATTATCAGTATTAATAGGCATAAGTGTCCTTGTAGTCGTAGTGGAGAAAAGAACAGTTTATCCCGAAGCCTGAATGTTAAACGAACTAGTGTTCGTATACAACTACGGCTCGGTGACTGCAACATGTGTGGATGCCATAAGAATAACCATCACACGTGGAATGGAGACATGATATACCTAAAGGAATAAAATGGAGAACATCGATATGACCAGTAGGTTCATTAACGCCTACGTGAGAAGTGGCGACATCCATATAACTTCGATGCCGAAATATTGTTCGGCTACGCTGGAAATATTGTCTTCTACAATATTGTCTCCGTGAGCATTGACATGATCGCTTACGAGCGTATCAACGCCGAGAACTGCTCAATGAAGGAGAGGTATGTTCGATAACTATCCAGTGGTGCTCAATGCAGTCCGCTGATGTCTACGTGAAGGTTGACGACGTCCTCGTTTCCTGCGATGTCGAGATCTGGATCGGCCGAGATGTGGATCGGCTGCGATGAGACCGAGATCTTCTAGAATAACGTCTCCGTGAGTGACGACGTGATCGCTTACGAGAGCCGCGACGATGAGAACTGCTCGACGAAGAAGAGCGTGTCCGATGTCTAATCCTTGATGAAGACGATGTATTCAACGAAGAATAGGAGAATAATTCAATGAAAAGACCGAGTTCTTCTTCTTGACCGGTGACTGGTGTTATCGGTGGCAGGCCTAACTGATGACTGTTGACCGGTGACCGGAGCGGTGATCAATGACCGGACCGGTGACCGGACCGGACCGTTGACCGGACCGGACCGTTGACATAACCGGACCGGTGACATGACCGGTGACCGGACCGGTGACATGACCGGTGATCAATGACCGGACCGGTGACATGACCGGTGACATGACCGGTGACCAGACCGGACCGGTGATCAATGACCGGACCAGCACCGGTGACATGACCGGTGACCGGACCGGTGATCAATGACTGGACTGGTGACCGGACCGGACCGGACCGGTGACATGACCGGTGACCGGTGACATGACCGGTGATCAATGACCGGACCGGTGACCGGACCGGCCGGTCAGACGTCGATCAATGGTCCGTGATCAACGTCCCCGGTGACGTACCGGTCATATCATGACCAGTGTTGTCACCGGATAATGACCGTATGGCCGATGCCAAATGGTCCGGCATTGGTCGATGTCCTTGACCAATGCCATCGGGCAAAGACCGGCTGACGGGTGTCGCCATATGGTCTGATGTTGATCGACTGTCTAAGAGACTTAGCATAGTACGGTCACGATCGTGCCCGATACCCGGTGACTGATACTGCAACTATCATCCATGATCTGCGAAGTCACCGGGTATTTATCCACTCTTGTTTCTGCGACCATCATGTAGTCGAATATATGAAAAACAAGAGCAAAGCATATTCAACCATAAACTGGTCACAGACCAGATTATCATACGGCACATAAAATCATTATTTGACCATAATGAAAATTATACTAATACTGCCGTAGATCATAAATTAAACAAAAGTTTAATTCAAAACAGATGAAAAATAAAATGACGATCAATTAGATTGTCATACGGAACGTTAAAATCATTATTGCACACAATGGCAAATGATAAACAATCTGTCAATAGAAGAACAAGCTTTGCACGATCTCGTAACACATTAGAAGAACATGCTTTGCACGTTCTAGCAATGTATTAGAAGAGCACGTTTTGCACGTGGTCGTTCGCGCCTGAAAACAGCATGGTAGAAATAAACCATTGTTCGATAAAAACAAGCATGGCTTACCTTTTACAAATGAAACAAAATCCATTAAATCCACACAAATTAATCCGAATGAGAAATAAAAAGATAAATAACACAATTTATCTATTCAAAACCCCAATCAACCAAGTGAAAAACAATATTTTAATTCAGAGCCGTAAAAGACACGTATACACCTGGTTGATCCGGAAAGAATATTGAAGGGTTGGTTACCGATTTTTGGCTAGGTTGCATTGCACTATGTTTAACCTGGCCTGTATTACGGTATTGAGGTGGCGGATTCCCAGTTAAAATTCCGGATGAGTTATTTCCCCTTGGAAAGTATAAGCATACGATAACAGGTCAGTATTTATGACATTAAAATGAAATGACGTTAAACACTTACATATTGTTACAGCCAACAAGAGAGTACCACTAGCTATAACTTATTCTAACAACCTTCCAAATATCCACTCAATACTTCGAAAACATACAGACAAACTATATAAATCAGACAGAATGAAAAATATATTCCCAGACGTACCAATAGTTGCATACAGACGAGATAGGAATATCGGTGACATTTTAGTTCATGGAAAAACAAACAAAGAAATAAACAAACGTTTTCAACTAATACCACAATCGTGTAAGACTAATTGTATAGTCTGTAAAATGTTGAAAAGAGGTTTTCATAACAACCCAAAAAGTGACATTCCAAACGAAGCAATAAAACAGAACTGTAACATTTATAACTTGGTGTATGGTATATTTTGTATTAAATGCCAAAAGATGGTATACGTCGGAGAGACAAGCAGATCATTAAAGGAACGTGCCAAAGAACACGAGGCTGACGTGCGACTACGAAGAGAGAAACCAATCTCAGAACATTTCAATGGTGCTGGCCACAGAGTGCAGGATATGGGTGTATCAGTGTTAACACAAATAAGAGACAGTTCCCATTATTACAGACTTATTAAAGAATTGGAATTTATAAAGAAGTTTCAAACGCAATCACCAAATGGACTAAATACAAAAAATCAACTTGATGTCCTGCTACGGGAAACTATCTTGTAAAAAATATATGTGAAAAACATTTTATATTAATCATCAACATAAATGAATGTAAAAATAATAGTACTTTATGCAATTTATCTTGTCCATAATGTGTATATGATATATAGAATAGCAAGTATATATGATTATTTAATCAAATATCATTAGAATATTATACATAGATATGGATTGAAATAAAAAGAGTCATTAAATAAGTTTACCCTATTTAATTTATGATAATAAGTTAAGGTAGATTATAATTACATATGATGATGATTATTTTATTGTAAAATATCAATTTATTAAATATATAAAGCACACATGTAACATAGGATTAAGATACAATATGTAAGTGTTTAACGTCATTTCATTTTTGGCGAATTTTTACATTTTTTTGGCGCCATTTTATATAACGCCATTTATGACGTCATCATGTACAACGTCATTTGACGTTTAAAAACATTTTTCTTTGTTATTTAAATTGTGCAGTCAAAAGACGTAAAAATGTAGTTAACATATAATTTCCAATGTTTTGATAAAGGCATTATGCCGAAACGTCAATTAAAGGAGTATAATCAGAGAGTAAAGAAAACATGCCGATACATTTTCACTCAGCGTAATAATCCGTTAATATAATTATGAATGAAAGTCGCGGATCTGATCGACAGAACAGCCGAAAGTTATTTTTATGGGCGGAACTTAACATAAAATAGTACACAAGAAAAATAATATACATGGAATAAATCTTTAGTAAAACCGTGTTAGAATCGAAATAATTCGTGTACTATAATATACTTTGTTGTTGAATAACTCACGACCGGAAAATTAGATGCGTGCTTTCAAATGCCTTGCTCTCGTGATTAAATACCTACGCATCTAAACTATCAGCCGTGGATTATTTGACAACAAATTATTTCTTAATTATTTGGTTTGTTGTTGTCAGTAGCCAACCTACGCACAGACATTTGTTTGGTTCAGTGCATGTTTGTAAGCTATTATCGAGTCGACAACTATTTAAAACATCGGTATAGACTTACACAGATTAATAATATTGACAATGATGAAAAATCTGATAAAACAGCACACAAAACGACAATGAAATACCAAATGATAAAACCAGTTGAGAAAACTCATTCCGTTTAATAAAAATGCCTAATGGAATTTTACTTGTACATGTATTATACCACCTTGAATGGCAAACCAATGGTATATATTTTAACGTTATTTGTCATGACTTTGGATATACATTTTCGGATACTTTTCCCATTTATATCCGGACCGATTGATGTTGCGGGAAAATATGATCCCTGATCGTACTATTCCATTATATCAGCGTGTTTATATTAAGAACGAGGCTTTAGTAATGACGTCACACGAATGTGCTCAGTATTTTGTTTCACTTACATTACTACGCTTGAAAATAAATACAAATTGCATTTCAAAATCTAACTTCAAGAAAAATAATACAATTTTTTCCATATTCCATACATTGTATTGGTCCTCTTCATTAACTTTCCACATAAAATGTAATGTGAAGCAGACGACTGCATGAGCTAGTGTACACAACACTTTCATGTATTAGATTTATTTACAAAAAATTATTTTCACTTTCTGTGCCCATGTTGCTCAAAAGAATAATGAACAATAAAAAAAGAAACTTGTTAAATTGTAAAGAAGTGAAAAAAATGATAACTGTTTTATTTAATATAAAATATTTTAAGTGAATCAAATTTTGAATTTAAATTGGTCTAATGCCCATTGCAATCAAGTACTCTCCCTTTCCGGTGTGACGTCTCTATACGAGGTAACCGCATGCATAGTGAATGTTATTATGAGTGTATGGAACTATTGGCTATGCATGGTTAAACATGCTTTAAATAACAAATTTGACATTACTTCAAGGGGCTTTAAATAAATCATTGAAGAATAATTATTTATGGTTGAATTGTTTGCATTAATTCATAAATTATCTGACTTGTTTCCTTAACCGCTAGATACGCGGAAACCGGAAGATATAAGATGAGATAATTATTTGAAAGTTAAGTTTGGCAGTTTCCCGGTTTTAAGTTCCTGATTATTTTAACAGCTCTGAATGTCAGGAGAGTCTGAATATTTTACTCAATTCTGATTGTAATATACATAAACATTTCATAGAAACAACTATTAAGCTCCCTGAAGTTCAAGTATTGCATTGACTAATGATGAGACTTATCAAATTCAGCAGAATAATATATAAAGTGTCCTTTAAACGTTTAAAACCAAATCATAAAGTAAATATTTTATTGTGTTGGCTGATGTGACCATTGATATTGGTTATCAATATGGGTATATGTACAATTTAAGTAGGACATGATAAGCAGTCACATGACACGATCTCACATGACATGTGTTGCTCAGCAAGATAAAAGTTTCAAAGTTTAAGTTAACAACAACGAAATTACTTATAGTGAAAAAATGGCTTCCAATTTGGAGAGTTCAATTAATAGAGGATCAGACTTGTTCTTTGACTTTGCTTGCTTCCCCTGTCAGGAAAATGACAGAAACACTGAGGCTGATGTTTACTGTGAGGAATGTTCTAAATTGTACTGTAACAAATGTGTGGAGCATCATAACTTGCTTTACAAGAAGCATGCAATTTTGAGCAAGAAGAACATCAGCAGATGGCCTCGGATTACTGTGGATGAACAAGAGCAATGTCAGGAGCACAAGAAAGAAAAACTGACAATATTCTGTGAGGACCACAGTCAGTTGATATGTCATGTCTGCCATGTACACAATCATCTGTAAGTACAGGTGGACTTTTTATCAATATCTTTTTTGCATTGTCAAAACAAACATTTGACCATCCTTCATATGTCTTCCAACATTGTACAATTACACAAGAGAACCCTTGAGACCTAGGATGCTCACCTGATACTTTTATTTTATTTCAAATGTTAAACAAAACTTCTCATTATTCAAATACAATGTTCACAAAACCATTGGGATTAATTAGCCCTGTGTCCAAAGCCTTATACTTAGGTACCATATAGTAAGCCTTATACTTAGGTACCATATAGTAAGCCTTATACTTAGGTACCATCTAGTAAGCCTTATACTTAGGTACCATATAGTAAGCCTTATACTTAGGTACCATATAGTAAGCCTTATACTTAGGTACCATATAGTAAGCCTTATACTTTGGTACCATATAGTAAAGAGTAACAATGTAATACTAGCAGCATAAATTCATGTTAGATTAAACTTTAGCATAGTTACTATGGCTAAATGGGTCATTGTCGACCTGGGGGGTGACTAGAAGCCGATTCTTGTCACCCTGGGGTGACTTCAAGCTTACCCTAGTCACCCCCGGGTGACATGAAGACGATTGTAGTCACCCGGGGGTGTCATAAAGCCGATTCTTGTCACTCGGGGGTTACTTCAAGCCGATTCTAGTCACCCTCGAAATCATCATAAAGTCACCCTCGGCAACAATTTTACTTTTTCAACAATAAATACATGATTTGGTCGTTTATATGCCAGGCAAGACCAAATTCAGTTTGAAGGTTTGTGTTTGAGAATCATTTAAACGAATTTTATCATATATGTATATAATTTATTGAAAAGCCACAATAGCCTATATAAGATATCTGGATACGTTGCCGTTTCATAAAAAAATACACTGGTGGCTAGAAGCTGATTCTTGTCACCCTTGGGTGGCTAGAAGCCGATTATGTCACCCTGGGGTGACATGAAGCCGATTCTAGTCATCCGGGGGTGACAAGCATCGGCTTGAAGTCACCCCAGGGTGACATGACTCGGCTTCTAGTCACCCCAGGGTGACTTGTGGGCCATTTCAGGTTGACAATGACCCAATGAGCGTTACTATGTACCCAGTATTAAGGATGCTAAACAATCCCAGAATCAAGCATTGCGAAATTACCTCATTATTTTGACATCAGACTTAACATTCTTAACAACTGTGCTAGTGAAATACTTTTTGATAGTTACAAAGGAATACAAGCATAAATTAAGAAATAGATTTTTATTGGTAAATATTTATTTTTTGTTCTCTGCATCACTCATGAAACAAGAGATGTTTGTATGTATAAACCAAAGTCATCACTAAGACTTTGACCTCTCAGTGTGAATATCATTTTCGGTCATCCTTTGTCAGATGAACCAGCATACTGAATTACATCAAGATACAACTTCTGACCAAGTTTGGTGAAGCTCGGATGAAAACTACTCGAATTAGAGAGCGGACACCATGCTCAATGTTTAAAACGCACAAAGTGACCCCGTGACCTAGTTTTTGACCTGGCATGACCAATATTCGAACTTGACCTAGACATCATCTAGATAAAACATCTGACCAATTTTGGTGAAGATCAGATGAAAACAACTTGAATTAGAGAGCGGACACTTAATACGGACCGACAGACAGACAGACAGACCCACCGACCGACAGACAAGCTCACTCCTATATACCCCCCTAAACTTCGTTTGTGGTGGTATAACTATACATCTTTAAATATATTTCGTTTGACTAAATAATTTCATCCAAAATAACATGAACAATGAACATTTAAAAGCATTAACAATGCTTTAAAAAAACACATACATGATGTAAAGTCGTTTTGATTTTTGCAGGAAATGCAGTCATGTTGTACTAATAGCTGACAAAGTGAAAGACCTCCTTCAAAAAGGAGACTTCAAGCAGTTGTCAGAAAATGTTGATACACAACACCGGCAGTTGGTACAAATAAAAGATGACTTTGATGAAAATATGAAGTCTCTTGAGAAATCTTACAAGAAAATTCTGAATGAAATCGATGCTTTACGAAAGAAAATTAATGATTCATTGGATCAACTTGAGAGGAATACTAAGCAGGCATTGGATACATTGCTGGCCACCATGAGGACATCTATTCAGACTGACATTGAAAACTGCACTAGGTCTATTGAAAATATAACATGCTTAAAAGAAGATTGGTGCGGAAGAAAAGACACAAGTGAAGCACTGAGCTTTATCAAATACAGAAAATGCCATGACCAGTCCCTTAAGACAGAAGCAGTTTTAAAAGCCATGACAACAAAAAATAAGATGACACTATCCTTTAATCCTGACAAAACCATACAACATACACTTTCCACCCTCTCATGGTTGGGACAAATACTCAGCAAAGTGAAACAATTACAAACTGCTGAAATCACAACACAGAAAACAGTCACCAGACAAGAAATGTCTAAAGCTTGCAACACAGTTTCCAGCTTACAAATCCAACCAAATGATGTGAACCAACCATCAGTGATGTGTGATCCAAAACAAGTCATCACAGTGAAGAGCAGTAAGAAGTATTATGTAAAGATGAAGAATGATTCTTGTGTATGCTGTATATCAGGTATCTGTGAGACAGCTGCTGGTGAACTCATCATCACAGACTTAATGCACAATAAAGTGAAGCTGCTGGATCAGACCTACAAGGTGGTGGACCACTATGACTTGCCTAGTCAACCAATAGCCATGCGCAGTATTGATTCCAGTCTGGTGGCTATTACTGGGTATTTTAGCTCTGCAGTCCACTTCATCAGAGTGACCAATGGTCAGTTGATAAAGGACAGGATACTGGAGCTCAAACATCACTGCATGGGTATTGCCCATCACCAGGGTAATCTGTACATTACAGATGGTAAAGCTCTGTATCACTACACTGTGGATGGAAGACTGGTGAGCAAGATGTATAAGGGTGCATCAGGTGGACAGACAGGTAATATTTATCAATATTATAATTCTAATTTTCCAAATGTATAACACTCATGCATCTACCGTTATTGAAGTCAAGAAGTAAAAAGCGTCATAAACCAGTAATTTTATCAAACAAAGGTATGTTTTGTAAATAATTAGCTTAACATGTTGAACTTAATTCCAAAATGTCGTAAAAAAAGTATTTATCATAATAAGAAAACAATTACTAAATGAAGTTAGACATAGATGCATTCGATAATTATTACCAAAGTTAATCATGTGAGCAAAAAATCAAAATAAAGAATCTGAATAAATCCCATTTGCAATACAACTGGTCTTTATAGTTGTCATTAACTTTCTCAATGTCAAAAGAGTTCTTTCATGTAAATGTATATATGTTCTTTAAATAAACAAACATCTTGTGTATTTGCTAAATACTTCACAAAAGTGTGATTTTATAACATAACAAGAACACTACTACTTTTAATATCATGACCACATCATTTCCATATATAAACAATATCTCATCATCACTGTCTTCCATTCCACAGTTACCAGCTGTGGAGTGAGTCCAGATGGAGCCAGGATATATGTAGCCAATGAGGCCAGTAAGCAGCTGGTAACTCTGTCCGGGGATGGTTTAGTGATCCGCACACTCACTGATCCTGCACTGGACTGGGGAGGAGGCAATTCTGGTATCCATGTAACAGACTCAGGACAGGTTCTGGTATGTGGAGGCGAGTCCAACATAATCATCCAGGTGGACAATGTTGGGAGACAGAGACTGACAGAGGTGGTTACAAAGAAGGATGGTGTTTTTTACCCGATTTCTGTCTACTACAGTAAGCACAGAGGCTCACTCATTGTGGGAATGATGGGGAGTAGTGACATTATAGTGTTCGAGGCACAATGACTGTTGAACAAGGATGATGTTAATTTATAATAATTTACACGCTCATATGTACAGTTGTCATTTAAAACACTGTTGCAGCTTATATACACTGCATCACATAACACACAATGACTGTTGGATTACTGGTAGGACATATTCAATATTCATGTATCAAACATAACACATTTTTCCATGAAACCAGTCTTTACCACACGTATATCTTTATGAAATGTAAATAAAAATATAGTCACATAACTTATTTTTTTTTTATAAAAACTAGGTTTAAAAGGATTGTTTAAACATTCCAGAATTGTCAATTGAAATGATTTTGTTTGAGATTTTAATTAACTATTTTTTATACATATTATATTATGATATTGTTTATGATGTGCAGCTATTGTTATGTATTGTTGTTATTTTGTTTTGTTATTTAAACTTTTATAAACATTAAGTGGTAAGTATGTAAAGTATTGCTGAAACTTTTTAAAAGTATTATTTCAGTAATTTATTAAAACAAGACTTTTGTCAAGCAATATAAGTCCCCTACCGGCTCCACCATTGTTAGATATTTTTTTTTACATATTTGTTGCCATAGCAACCAGAATTTTTGATGTAGGAACAAAATGAAATGACGTGCATAATGTCCTTATTGCCATCTATCCATTTTTCAAGTTTCATGAAAAAATATTAAGAACTTAAAGTTATCGCAGGATCCAGAAAAGTGTGACAGACTGACTGACTGACTGACCTACGGACACACAGAGCGCAAACCATAATTCCCCTCTGGTGAATCTGGTAGGGGACTAATAAAATCTGAGTTAACTAACATGAATTGTTGTTAAAACAAGATTATCAGTGAAACTGACAGATGCTCCCCGATGATGTGCTTTGTCAATCTACATGTTAATAACCACCTAAAACAAGAGATGTGTTCGTCAGAAACACAATGCCCCCTACTGCGCCGCCGCTTTGAAATAAAATTTCTATTTATCATTTTGCAGGTATAGAAATCATCTCCCTTTAAAGCTTATTCCTTCCCTTGGATTTTGTCCAATCCAACACGGGGGGGGGGGGGTCAATAGACAGTAAAAAATGACCAAGTCAGACATCAATGACAACCAAGACCTATATATATATCAGGGTTCATATTTTCCCGCAACATCAATCGGTCCGGATATAAATGGGGAAAAGTATCCGAAAATGTATATCCGAAATCATGACAAATTACGTTAAAATATATACCATTGATTTTGCCATTCATGAAGGTGGTATAATACATGTACAAGTAAAATTTCCTTAGGCATTTTTTTTTTAAACGGAACGAGTTTTCTCAACTGGTTTTTATCATTTGGTATTTCATTGTTGTTTTGTGTGCTGTTTTATCAGACTTTTTCATCGTTGTCAATATTATTAACCTGTGTAAGTCTATACCGATGTTTTTAATTGTTGTCGACTCGATAATAGCTTACAAACATGCACTGAACCAAACACATGTCTGTGCGTAGGTTGGCTACTGACAACAACAACCAAATATTTAATAAATAATTTGTTGTCAAATAACCCACGGCCGATAGTTTAAATGCGTAGGGATTTAATCACGAGAGCGAAGCATTTGAAACCACGCATCTAATTATCCGGTCGTGAGTTATTCAACAGCAAAGTATAAAGTACACGAATTATTTCGATTCTAACACGGTTTTACTAAAGATTTATTCAATGTATATGATTTTTCTTGTGTACTATTTTATATGAAGTTCCGCCCATAAAAATAACTTTCGGCTGTTCTGTCGATCAGATCCGCGACTTTCATTCATATTATATTACCGGATTATTACGCTGGTGGAAAATGTATCGGCATGTTTTGTTTAGTTACAGCGCGTGCATTCAGACGCGTCTTTTCGGATGCGTCTTTAATCCGCTGTACACAAGATTTTGATTCTTGGTCTGACGCGCAATAAACCGGTCCTGACCGGTTTAGAGACTGCAGCGAATGGTTATCACACCTAATCGAGATAAGAATGTCATTAGGGTGTGTTAGCATGTACACTGTGTAATCGATTTCATGACATGGGAATTTTAATAGCAAACAGAATCGGACCGACTGTTTGGGATTTTCAATCGGTCTTTCATGACCCCAATCGGTCTAGGACCGACAAAACCGAAAAAAATATGATCCCTGATATATATATATATATATATATATATATGTGTATGTCATTTAAAAAAACACTTTGACAAATCAATCATTTGAGTTATAAATAATCAAAATCAAAAATATGTACAGTTACTGTGAAAAGAAGTTAAATTCTTGGTAAGGAAATATATAATCTGAGATTTATAATTATATAAATTACTTCCCTTGAAAATAATTGTCTCTAACAAATCTCTATTTTTAGTAGCAAATAATTAAAAGCCACTACCGTGACAGTAGATTCACCACTCAAAATGTGCAGCTCCATGAGATACACATGCATGCCAAATATCAATTTGTATGTTCAATATTGAATAATTATCTCCCTTTAAAGCTTATTACTTCCCTTGGATTTGTATTTTTGACATTAGACCTTGAAGGATGACTTTGACTTTTTACCATGATGTGTTTGTCAGAAAAACAATGCCGCCTACTGCGCCGCTTTGATTTATTTAACAAAAAAAAATTAATTTGGCAGGTCAGATAATTATGTCCATTTAAAGCTTATTACTTCCCTTGGATTTGTTTTTTCGACCCGGTGACCTAGCTTTTGACCGGGAATGACCCATATTCGAACTTGACCTAGATATTGTCTAGATACAACTTCTGACCAAGTTTCATAAAGATCGGATGAAAACTATTTGAATTAGAGAGCGGACACGAAAGGTGTGACAGACTGACAGACAGTGCAAAAACTATATACACCCTTTTCTTTGAAAGGGGGCATAACAATATATTATTAGCCTCGGTGTACATGCCAAATATGAATGAGATCGGTAAAGAATTGAAGGTACTATGAGAAACTGTAACAAAAGAGTGACGGAAAAGTTTATTATTAGCCTCTGTGACCTTGACCCCAGTGACCTCAACCTCATCAAAAGGTAGAGGTCCATGCAAGGTAACTACATGCCAAATATGTAAGAGAACGGTAAAGTATTGAAGGTGCTATAAGAAACTGTAACAAAAGAGTGACGGAAAAATCTATAATTAGCCTCGGTGACCTTGACCCCAGTGACCTCAAACCTTATCAAAAGGTAGAGGTCCAAGCAAGGTACGTACATGCCAAATATGAAAGAGATCCATAAAGTATTGAAGGTGCTATGAGAAACTGTAACAAAAGTGTGACAGAAAAATATATTATTAGCCTTGGTGACCTTGACCTTGACCCCAGTGACCTCAAACCTCATGAAAAGGTAGAGGTCCATGCAAGGTACCTACATGCCAAATATGAAAGAGATTGGTAAAGTATTGAAGGTGCTATGAGACACGGTAACAAAAGCGTGACGGAAGTAAGGAAGGAAGGACAAACTGGCAACTATATGATCCGCAGAAATTTTATTTCAGGGAGCATAAAAAAATTGTAGCAAAAGTCTCCCTGGCCACTTTCCTTTCATCAGTAAGGAAAAAGGAAATTTTCAAACTTGTTAGGGAAAAAAGTTTCTGTGGCCGCGCAACATAGCCAATTTTTTGTCTAAGGCATATGAAAAGTATTTTAAAAAATAAATGCACAAGTTTGAGGGGGCTATCATGTTTAAATTCAATATTGACTGGCATTTTACCCTACCAAAATACATGAATCCTTTATCAGTGCCAGATGTTTTCTACACCATCATCTTGTTCACACGGACACCCACATAAATGTTTTTATTTAGTAAGCACCATACCTTGTTAACTATTTCCCACGCCTTTTTTAATGCCTCATTTTTCTTTTCATCAAGCTCAGCAATCACTGCAGAAATCTTGGCCTTGTCATTTAGGACAATCTTCCTCTTTTTCATGAGATCTGTGTACTAAAAGAAGGGTTTACCAGTCAATAAGCAATACTGATCTTAATGAGCTTGACAATACTTCATTCATGAGGACCAGTCTAAAATGAATACTTTTATTCCAATAACTTACTTTTATTCTAATGTCTAACCTTTATCTTTGCAATCATAGTAAATAGGTGACAATCTCTTAAGCATGACTATGATCATTTAAGAATTTCTCCTGGATTAAAAAGACATAAAATCAGGTTTGTGACCATAGCTCCAAAACTTCAGCCGCAACAATAACTTGTCAAAAAGGGCCTGGTCTTACCCTGCACTTACCCTAATTAGCCCATTGCTACAAACAAGAAAATTTTCCTGAATAAATTGGGCTTCAAACTTTTCTTTATAAAAAACAAAACAGCATGGACAATAATAACAAGAGATGTGTTTGTCAGAAACACGATGTTCCCTTCTGCGCCACTTTGAAGCCATATATTTGACCTTTGACCTTGAAGGATTTCCTTGACCTTTCACCACTCAAAATGTGCAGCTCCATGAGATACACATGCATGCCAAATATCAAGTTTCTATCTTCAATATTGCAAAAGTGTATATTAAATTAGAGATTTTAACCAATATATTTGACCTTGAAGGATGACCTTGACCTTTCACCACTCAACATGTGCAGCTCCATGAGATAGACATGCATGCCAAATATGAAGTTGCTATCTTCAATATTGCAAAAGTTATGGCAAATCTTAAAGTTGACGCAAACAAACACAGCAACAAACAACCAGACAGGGAAAAAAACAATATATCCCCCCACTATAGTGTTGGGTTAAAGTGTTGGGGGACATAAAAATGCTGAAATAATGTGTGAAATTCAGCTGAAAAAGTTGATGCAAGGGGAGCCATGGGCACAAGAGCCTGGTAGCATACCTGCTCCTCTGCCTTGCCAAGCATGTTCATGGCCCGCATGTTCACACTCTTGGCCAGCTTGTCTTTCGTCTCTGTAAGCTTATTTATTCGTCTCTCACTCTCCTTGGGATCGTTGGCCTTGAAATCGTACACGGTGTTCGGTTGACCGAAGTATTTCTTCTCATCAGCAATCCAGTCATAGCTCTCCAGCATGTTCTCAACCTGTTCGTTGTCATAGAAAGATTTTTTTTTTAATTTTCTATTTTATATAAGTATACAAAGATTTGTAGTTAAGATGCAAATCAATCAAACTACGCGAGCATCAGCCCAAGCTGTTTTAACATAGCCACAACAGAAGAACAAAAACTTGTGTTTTTATTTCATAATTTTCTCAATACTTTTAAAATGGTAACAATACCAGTCAAGTTGGAAAAGTAAGTATAATTTGAACCAAACTTGAAATTTCAGATAAGTATTATTATTTTCTTTTTTACATCATATGATTTAAAAAAAAGGTAAGTATTTATGTAAAAACAATCACAAGTGTATTGTTGTCACAGGTGTGATTTTACAATCACCTCAGGGCAGGTAAATATCCTCCCCTTACTGTGTTTATAAAAACTGCTCACTTTCAAACTATCTGTTAAGTGTTTTTGTAATTGACAAAGAGAAAATCAGCTAACAAGAAGTTTAATCACGTCTCTATGTAATACATAAAATGCCCACCATTTTTGCTGCATCCCTGGAGTCCTTCTGGAACTTGTCAGTCTTGTTCTCCATCTCCTTGACCTTTAATTCAGCGCCGTGTCCTTCCTTTTGTAGCGATTTCTGCTCGGCAACACGTGCTCCAATGTCCTTGTTGCATTCCTTCAGGAGGTCTTTCTGCTTGTTGACTTCTGTCTGGGCAGTCTTTACAACGTCCTGCCAGTTAGTTAAACATGGATCATATAGTGATTTTTTATAATTATTATTATTATTACACTT
Organism: Dreissena polymorpha; assembly: GCF_020536995.1. Lineage (NCBI taxonomy): Eukaryota > Metazoa > Mollusca > Bivalvia > Myida > Dreissenidae > Dreissena > Dreissena polymorpha. The sequence continues at coordinate 50,300,461 of NC_068357.1, read as the reverse complement.
TGTAGGAAGCACTACTTATGCCAAATGCCAAAGTAGGTAAATTTCAAGGCCAAAATAAGGTCAGGTTTTGTAGGTGCGTTGATAAGAGTTAAAAGACAACATCCATATAAGTATTAAAGGTTTGTATGAAGCATTATTTATGTTCGATGAAACACATCAATTTTTGTTCAAGATTTTGGACCTCCTGAATTAGTCCAAAAGGAGACCAATGTCAAGGTAAACATGTGGTCAGGTCATGTGGTTCTTTTGATAGTTATTCATTCAAGTATCAAAGTTATGTAGTAAGCATTATTGATGTTAAACAAAACATGCAATTTTGCTTCCACCTCAACTGACAGACCGGCCAAGCACTATATGCCTATTGCCACCAGAAGAAAAGGAGGGCATTACAAAAAAAAAGCAAAACAGGCATAACAAAGGATGCAAAATGGATATAACAAATGAAGCCAAACAGGCATAACAAATGAAGCAAACCGAGCAAAACAAACACAGCGCAAAATGCGAATAACAAATGAAGCAAAATGGATTTTTCTTTAACCAAATGTTCTTATTAATATCCATTGGCTAATTTGAAGCAATGACAGCGCGGGCCTTTAAAGTGCGGCCTCTACTTGCCTTGGCCTCTGCGGCCTTGCCCTCCAGTTCAGCCAGCTGCTCATTGAACTGCTTGATGGTGTCGTCCACTGTGGTCAGCTGCTGTTCATAGGAGGCATTTTCCTTCCTCAGCTCCTCCACCTCCAGCTTTATACTGTCCACCTCCTGTAGTACGGACAACCATAGGAATTTATGTCTAATGTACGTGAAGCTATGTTTCTGTATTACTTAGTTGTAATCTGTTCACCCACTTTACATATTTTAGAACTTCAGTCTAAATACCTGATAATAATAATATGAGATCTTTATAGCGTGCAATTTGGATCATTTAAAAACTGGATATTTCAGTTTCATTTAATTGCTGCATTTTCCACAATTTTATACAAAATTCCCAATAATAAACAAAACAAAACATCATATATTTTGAACTTTTTGAACTTTTAAATTTTCTTTATGCATATTTCACCATTTTCTAAAAATCATTCACATCATATAAATACCTGATATTCTGTCATTTTTTCTGACTGGATACCCCAAGCCCAATTTTCACTATTTCTACTTTACAAATACCTGATATTTGGTCTTCATTTTCTTGCTGGATTCCTCCATCATTTTCTTCTTGTCAGCCACATCTTTCTCTGCCTCTTTAAGCTCTCGTTCCCTCAGCTGCTTGGAGTTCTTGATCTTATCTTCCAGTTCTTTCACCTTGGCCAGGTTTTTCTTCTTCACTTCCTCTGTACGCTTGGCTGTCTCCTCATATTCCACTGAGGCAAAAGAAACCAGATTGGTTGATCCAAATGTATGGATAATATCTGATTTCATAGTTGATTAATCTATTATAGTTTGAACTAGAGATGTGTTTGTCAGAAACACAATGCCAAGTATTGCGCCGCTTTGAAATCATATATTTGACCTTGAAGGATGACCTTGACCTTTCACCACTCAAAATGTGTAGCTCCATGAGATACACATGCATGCCAAATATCAAGTTGCTATCTTCAATAATGCAAAAGTTATTGCAAAACTTAAACCAAGGTTAAAGTTTTGGGACACACACAATGAATGAATGACAGACAGACAGGCCAAAAACAATATACCCCCGATCTTTCGATCCGGGGGGCATAAAAATGCAGCAAACAGTCAGTACTGCTTACTGATATTGTGTGCAAGCAAGTTCACCCTTCAAAGATAAATTATTAACAAGAAATGTGAGATGGTCCAAAGACACATGTTTTTTAAACAAACAAATCCACTATGGTATATATTCTACAATCAACAAAAAACTAATACCTTAACACTGCCAAAACTAATTGCAGCCAAAATTCCATTTTTTCCAATCATAAACACAAAGGTCATACAATTGTAAAAGTTATATTAAGATCAACCCAGCAGTAAAAAAAACCAGTTAAAAACACAAAATTTTAAGACTATGTATCCTGTTGAAAAATTCACCAAGGTCCATAATTTTAACAAAACTTGTCCCAGCCAAAATTAATGTAGGTACAATCATGTACACATTGAGGTCCTTGAAATGTGAAAGTTTAAGCAAGATCCATCCAGTTAATAATGGGTTAAAAACAAAATGAAAGAAAAAGCTTCAGGACTAGGGACTTACATACATATGTACGCAGGGACAGCCAAGTGCAATACTATATTCTGTGTAAGAGTGGGGGCTGCTCACCTATGTTCTGTCTGAGGGTGTTAACCTCCTCCAACTGCTGGTGGTGGGAGCCCAGCTCCAATCTCTCCTTCAGATGTTCAACTTCCTGCTGCTTAAGGTCATACTGCTGCTTCACCTTCATGAACCTAACATTACAGAAAAAGCACTGGTTTGAGAAAGCATTTAAAGGTCGCAGTATGGCCTTTTTTCCTTTTGGAGAAAAGTATTCCAACACAATATGAAATGGATTCTCAGGGGGAGAAGAATGCCTTGCCCTCTTCACATGGTTCAACTAAACTTTCAATTTGTTTACGGATCAAGCAAAGTGAGTAACTATTTGTAAATAAGTTTGACTTTGAAAGAGAGAAAATCAGCTGAAAGGAGAAGAAATCACACCTCTGTATATAATTGCCAAAACAACGATAAATGATTACTGTACAACTCCCACCTCTGAGCAACAGTCCGTATGCCTTGCAGTTCCTGCTCTACACGTGCCAGTTGAGCCCGCTGCTCATGCAGACTAGACTCTGTGGTCTGTAACTCCTCAAGCTTCTCTAGGACTGAGCCACTCCTTGCTCGGGAACCTGCACAGTTGTAAATTGACAAAAAAAAATTTATTAGGAGATTTATCAATTAAATTCAATAACACACAAATTAAATTTCAAATATAAAATATAACAAGAGCATCGCATAGCGGGTGCCAATGCTCGGCTGCGGGTTCAGTTTTGAATAAATGAAAGCTTGTCAGAAGTTTTATATTAGAGGTCACAGTTACCTTGACCTTTGACCTAGTGACCCAAAAATGGGTGTGGCATGTAGAACTCATCAAGGTGCAGCTACACATGAAGTTTCAAAGTTATAGGTGGAAGCACTTAGATTTTAGAACAGCGGATGCGGCCGACGAGCTGGCTATGACAATACCTCCCGTTTCTCAAAAAAAAGACGAGCTAAAAATTGTGTAAATGTCTTTGAAATGTTCATATTTTAGACACTGATGTTTTTTTACACAGAAATATTTCACACACAAAAATAAATTCAAATGTAAATAATGCATAAATATTCAGAGATATAAAACGGCAGGAGTCAATAAGTCTATGGTACCTAAACATTTAGTTGGGCACCTTGATATTCTGAGATAACTCTCATGATCTCTGTACAAAAGTATTTTAATAACACATGTGCCGATGTGGGAAACTGTGATCAAAATGTTGCTTTATAACCCTGGCATTTAAAGGATTATCATTAAAGCCCAGGATAATTATTATCACATTATCATACTGTTGAATTAACAATCAACTGCACAAACATCGAATGAACGAGTTACTCAGTGTAGGCTCTGCAATCTCCGAGTGCTATTGTACTTACTTTAAGAAAGTATGCCTACCTCCCGTCAGAATACCAGCAGGATCGAAAGAGTCCCCATCAAGTGTGACAGACCTCTTCTGAATTCTGTCATCAAAGGTGACTTTCTTGGCCGTGTTCATATCAGGGCACACAAATGTGGATCCGAACACGTACTGCATGGCCGGTTCTAGATGCTTCTCGTACTCTATCAGTGACAGGGCAGGAAACACATTGCCTTTCCCAACCTAAGAACAGAGAAATAGGACAATCTTGAGAGCATTGGTTTTCAGTAGACTTTGTTTAAAAAAAATTGGCACAAGCTGTATGCACTACAATGGTAAACTTTATGCTGGGCTTTCTAAGAGTTTCAGTTGTATAAATGCTTTACTATTATCACAAGTGTCTATATTAGCATACCATGTGCATTTATTAGCATATCTTGTGTCTATATCAGTTTATTATCACATAAAAGGTTGCACCTACATTAAAATAACTTATGCCTACATTAACATAAATTGTGCCAATATTAACAAAACTTGTGCATATATTAACATACATCAGGGTTCGACACTAAGGCACGTCCGACAGACATTGTCTAGTAAGATCGGTGGTCGGGCTAGTTAAACTGCGGGCTAGCTTGTCCGACTGGTCGTACATGAAAAAATCTATAATGATTAATAGAACTATAACTAACTGCTGTGAAAACCTTTTTTCTTAATGTGTAAAATTACTCTCGTATCCGTTATTTACATCAGAACAAAACTAGCGTATATAAATAAACACGGAGCATTCACATGATTCATCGCTATTTTTAGACGCAAAGGAGGGCTTCCAGCAGAAATTGCTTTTTCCATTGGTCAAGTTGTCATGAATATTAATGATTTTCTGCAGTGTCGTAAACCTTTACAGCATGTTTTTACGACTTCTATCGAAAATCGGTTTCGTCAATGCAAACATTTTGGCGTAGCAGACGAAAGAATGTAATTTAAAGAATGGCTTTGTTCAAGTTCGGATTTTCGTCCGAAAAATCAGTAAAAAAAGAAGAATCCGTCGGTAAAACTGACAGGAAACTTGAATATAAAAAAAGAAAACGTCAATTTTTTCCTTAATGGAAAATTGAGTTTCCATGGTTTGAACTTGACGAAGAAAAGCAAAAACTGTTTACTCTATGCTTCAAAATAACTTTCTGGTGTTCACTGATTTTTTACTGATAAATCCTGATTAAACAGTTACATGACACAATTGTGTTTATTTGCAATGTCATTTATGGTCAAGTATACATCAGATTCGGGCTAGTAGATTTTAAGAGGAGCTGGTCCGATGGTCTTGCTGTAAAAAAGTTAATGTCGAACCCTGATACATGGCGTGTATATTAACAAAACTTGTGTTTATCAATTAACAGGATTACTTGTGCCTATATAAGCATAACTTGTGCATTTATAAACATAAGTTTAGCCGCTATTAGCATACATTACATGTCACTATATTTCCATACTTATCTTCAAAGGAATCACCAATACAATAACACCTAATAATCGAACATCTAACAAAAAATCAAAATAACTCATACACTGCATTAAACATGAATCCATAATTATACTTAATAACAACATAACAGTGCTCCTACCAGGCCCTCGGCTCTCTTCACTACATCGCCTGGGATGGAATGAGCGGAGATCTTGTTGAGTGGGATGAAAGTATAGCGCCGTTGCAGCTGTCCTTTCTGTAACAGCAGCTTGCCGGTCTGCTCCGTGTCAACCACTACATTGTACAGCTGAAATGTGAAATAGAAACTGGTTGTGAAAAATATTTCCTTTATTACACTTTTCCCAGTAATTTGCCTTACTTTGACAAGGAAATGATTGCTGGGAAGGAATCTTAGGAAGGAAAATACATCCACCCGAAGAGGGTTCACCAAAACTCTTCCGTATTTAACAGTATAATATAACTATTGGTGAAACAAGATTAATGCTCAAAAGAGGGAAATTTCAAACAATGAGAAATAACACCGCTGTTTATTTCCAAAGGTTTATCATTGATTTCCAATCTAGAAGATAAAGTTGACAAGCTGACCTTTTTTATCTTAGATCTTAAGTAACTCACTTGAAAACCTTGTTGAAGATTAATGCTATAGCTGGATGCTACAAGGGTCAGACCAACAATCAAATCATGAACACACAATTAATGAAACAAAGTTTCAGCTCACAAAACTAACATTTTATAATTAACAATCACCTATGACATCATTTTTTTGGAACAGAATCATTACAATTTCTAACCCACCTTGCCCCCTGCAGCCACTTCAAGGGCTGTTGCAAACTTCATGTCCTTAATTTTGAAGAGGTTGCAAACGAGGCCAGATACTCTTTTACGGTCAAAGTTCTTTTCAGGGTCCCGATAGTCGAAATGCAACTGTGGGCACCTGAAAGCAGATAAATGGTTGTAACTTATTTATCATAAACATAATTTGTTTTAACAACCATAACCTTCAATTCAATAAACAAGTAAAAAAATGTCAAAGAATTAGACTAGCTTTTTTCCACGAGATTTTTCTTACCATTCTCTACACCATCTGACTTTCGATCAATGCTGCCTGAAAACACACTAGACTTACCCACTTGCATATTCCAATCAGGATGTATTAATATTATTTGTGTATCAAGGGCTAATATAACAGTCATTTCAAAGAATTAAATTGCAATTATTCACTTTCCTTTTTCAAAATTCACTTTACAACTGTCTTTATTTCCCCAAAATTTCATGTTTCATGCCTGTGGCTGTCAGGCTAGAGGTTAAGATGAACACTCAGTTTATTTTGGTATCACTTTACCAGAGGAAATAATAGATCAACCCCTTAACTCTTTCCCTCTCAGAAGCTAATTCAAACAAGATGTGTTTGTGGAACACTATTTGACCTTGAAGGATGACCTTGACCTTTCAAAACTCAAAATCTGCAGCTCCATGAGATACACATGCATGCCAAATATGAAGTTGCTATCTTCAATATTGCAAAAGTTATGGCCAATGTTACATGGCTAAAAGTGAGGAAGGTTGAAAAAGCCTGAAAAAAAAATCTGGGGGCCAGGGGGCTGGAAGGCCCCCGGTCAGCTCTAGGGCGATGCCCTGGTCGGGGGCACAGGGGGCCCCGGAAGCTCCTGGAAAATAGCATTTTAGATGGCCAAGGAATGCACTATCCTGGCTTTAAATTTGGAACAAAAATTAAGTCCAGAAATTAATATAAGAATTTAGAATGAGTGCAGGGTTCGACATTTACTTTTTTTACAGCCAGACCATCGGACCAGCTCCTCTTAAAATGTACTAGCCCGAATCTGATGTCAACTAGACCATAAATTACATAGCAAATAAACACAATTGTGTCGTGTAACTGTTTAATCAGGTTTTATCAGTAAATAATTAGTGATAATAATTATAATAATAATTATTAGTGAACACAAGAAAGTTATTTTGATGCACAGAGTAAAAAATAAAATAAAACTGTTTAACAACATAAATTGTTTGTTATAATTTCACTGCTTATCACCAGTTAAACAAATGATGTCTGTACAGCAGGTGACATTTATTCAACGTCATCAAATTCTGGCCTCCTTGACCGCTGTGCTCCATGCTACCACAGCTCCAAGGCCCTTTTTTCTATCATAATCTGTGTCACTTTTACCGTCGGATTCTTCTTTATTAACTTATTTGTCGGACAAAATCCAATCTTGAACAAAGCCATTCTTTAAATAACATTTTATCGTCAGCTACGCCAAAATGTTTACATTCATGATACCGATTTTTGATAGAAGTCGTAACAACATGATGTTAAGTTCTAAGACACTACAGAAAATCATTAATATTCATGACAACTTGACCAATGGAAACAAGCAATTTCTGCGGGAAGCTCTCCTTCGCGTCTAAAAATAGCGATGTATCATCTGAATGCTCCGCGTTTATTTATATACGCTAGTTTTGTTCTGATGTAAATAACAGATACGAGTTATTTCACACATTAAGAGAAAAAGGTTTTCAGTTAGCTATAGTTATATGAATCAGTATAGATTTTTTATGTACGACTATTTGGACAAGCAAGTCCACAGTTTTACTAGCCCGACCACCGATCTTACTAGACAATGTCTGTCAGACGTGCCTTAGTGTCGAACCCTGGAGTGAGAAAAAATCCTATCTTATACAACATATTGCATTTTTTATACAGCTGCAGACCATTTCTTGTTTCTTGTCTTCATAAGCTTCAAAGCTTACCTTTCACCAAAAACAAATATTAAAAGGTAAAAATTCAAAGAATTCAAATCAGATCCAATTGATGGAAACTTTACACATATCACTATATCTATTTATAAAAACACAACCATATTGTTTGGTGAAGACACGCATCACTTTATGGATTGTTGGAACACATTTCACTATACACTATAAACACACCCTGATGATAGAAACTTGATTGTTAATTAATTATGGAAAACAAATATCACTACAATTACACTTAATAGCAGCGCTTCCGTTAGCTTTTATAAGTTGGAAGTCCTCACTTCCAAGCCTAAAATTTTGGACTTCCCAGACATCAATTTTGAAGTCCTACTTTTATTTCAGAAGTTTAATAAAGGTTCATGTTCCAACTCTATCCATTACCCGATAATCCAGTATTATTACGATTTCTATTTTCAAAACCAAAATAAGGCCAATATTGACGTCCGCCATTTTATGCAAGTGAATATAAAAATTGAATTGTGGGATGGGGGAATTCCCACTGAACATGCGTAAATCATGTGACGCGATTTGAGCGCATAGAGCACTGTTCATATTTAGTAATGACGGAAAGTCAACGACTGAATTTAAAATGTTACATGTACCTCCTTTCAGAAAAGTTTGCCTAAGTGAAAGCGAATTTCGGAGAATAAAAACGCGATTTTCTTTAAATTTTACGGAGTACACTTCATTTCGAATCGCGATATAACTTGTCAGGTCATTCATGCACGTAGACCAATATATATGCATAGTAAGGCAATCTCAAAACACGTTATTTAACTACTTATTGCATTATGTGTGACGGCCATTGATATAACAAAATACATTATTCAATTTTAGTATTTTCAAATTCGTAAAATTAAACGTGTTATCCGAAATCATTTCCAGATTTTATTATTCACGGAAAGTTAAAAAAATTCTAGCAACAAATAAACATTTCTTGTGTATTTCGTGTACAAATGGAAATCATGTGAAAATTAGACTTCATGTACAACATCACATCATTCTTCCTCGGGGAAAGCGTGGACTTAAATATTTTATTGCTGAATAAAAACTTCGTAATATGATTGTATACAGCTTCACGTAGGGTCGGCGTGTATTTGGCTGCCTGAACCCTGATTGGCTGATGCGCTTACCAAGAAGAATTTGATTGACAGCTGGAAAAATCAATATTGGCCACTCGCTGAGAATTTCATTGAAAACAGTACCTTTTAGGCGGAGTTAACGGTCTGAATAACCCGATTTACTGTTGACATTTGTACGTGCTGTGTATTAGTAAATAGAGTACATGCCGATTAGCGGACGTCAGTAAATGGCGGTAAATGGTAAACAAACTCATCACTTGTCCCACATCAACCTTCAGATACTGATGATCAGCAAACAGCATTAAACCTGAACAGACATCCAGGGTTGTGAATGAGTCTGAGGGAAGGTAAATTTTGTAAACTGATTTTCACTACAGGAATCACGTTCAAAACGCAATGCTTTACCTAAAAACAGATATTTAAATAAACACAATCTTTAACTTAATAAAAATTGTATTATTTTTGAAAACCTTTTTAAATTCACATTTATCATATTATGTAAAGTCACCAGTATTAATTGTGATCAAAATCAAATGAACGATGAAGGCAATCTTTTGTTTGAGCTCAAAGTCTTTTAATTTGAAATAAGGTCAACAATGTTCAACTAACGACAATTTACCACGAGATCTGTTGTTCAAGATTTTTTGCATTTGACTTAAGCCTTACTTCGTAGATCTTTCATACCCATTCAGAAAGTGGTATCCCTTTCTGATTTATATCCACTGTTGTTTCTTCCCTTTCCCATTTAAATGTTTTTTCAATAATTTTTAAATCTCCGAGATTTTATGAGGTAGGTTCGTTTCTTCAATGCACACAAATCAGTAAAGAAATATGAAACCGACAGCCAATGACATCGCTTGTTTCTGCCAGGTAGGCAGAATCTACCAGTGTAATATGAGAAGCGGTTTTGCGGGCCACGATTTTACGGGCCGCTTATGAAATACGCCAGCGGAATCGGTCCCTCTCCCCTATTTTTTTAAGGAATTTAAGTGAATTGCAGAAATGACTCCTGGACAACCCGATCCGCAGAAATCCGCAGAAAAATCACACCCCTGGACATCAGGTTACTCTCAGGCTGTTCTGGTTTTATGCTGATTGAATATTGCCATTAAAGGGTTTACACAATTTCCTCTTTTCCCTCACCTGGCGACCAGGGTCTCGTGTTTCTCCTGCAGCTGGTTCACTGTCTGTGTGAGTGTGCGTCTGTCTGTCTCCAGTCTCTCATCCTTACCCTCCTCGTAGTCCAGCTTCTTCAGCTCTGCCTGCACAGCATAACACAGGATTATGTTTGGCTTACATGACCACCCATGTAATAAAATTAGTATGGGAAACATTGAAACCAATGAATATACTATGTTGGATATTTTATATTATGTTAAGTTGGATACATAAGATTTTTATGGTCTCTTATACCCTTAAAATGAATATAGTGAATAGTGAATGAATACAAAGATATTACACATAAACATTTCTTTGTGATGATTTTTGACAGTTGGAGAGTGATTTCAAATGCTGGAAAATATACCCCAACCCTGCTGAAGCGTTAGAGAAAACTCTTTCATCTTAACAGGGGTGTGCTTTTTTAAACAGCTGAAATTAAGAGAAATTGCACAAATATTTTTAACAGATCAAGTGCTTTATTTCTGATACAATACAGATACACAGGCAAAATTATGAAACTCATCTGTGCAGCCATTTATACAGTTTAAGCTAATCTTACTTCCAGTTTTTGCAGATTCTGTACGACAGCATCGTAGTTCTGTTTGTCTTTCTGGTATCCCGTCTCTGTCTTCTTCAGATCGGACTCCTTCTTCTTAAGCTCTTGCTGGGCATGCTTCAACCTGCAATACATAAATACTTTGTAAGGTTTGAAGCAATCCTTTTTTAACTCCATAAGAAATATTGATGAATCCAATGATCTTTGAAATATCTTGTGCCTTTTCCTGTAAATCATTACTGGTACATCTTTAGTCCAACTTGAATTGTATACCAAATTGACTGATCGGCTTTCAATTTTAAAACACATTGATAATCGTAATTGTTACTTGGCAAGTCGGTGATAAACTGTTATGAGCATGTCATGTATAACATGCATGTTTTCCAGATCTCTTGACACGCAGTAAATCCCTTTCCCCTATTTCATAAATCCCTGTTTAACAATCATGCAAAATGACAGTTGAAATACAATACTGACCTTTAAAAGAAGGAAATCAGACTGAATTAAGAAGATTTTATAATAAATGTGTGAAATCAGACTGAATTAAGAAGATTTAGTAAGAAATGTGATGCATATAAATTTTAGAACACATCAAGTTTGCAATATAAAATACATATAACTTCAGTCACAATCACATGACAAATATTACTATGCCTTGTTACTATGACTCACTTCATGGAAGCTTGCTTGGCCTCGGTATCTGCATTGCTGATCTCACTCTTGGTAGCTGTAATGGCAAATTAACAATCAGTTAAGGACAATCTTATTATTTAATAAGGAATAACTTGTAATTGAGGTGTCATAATTCATAAGTATATAAAAGCCACACTCTGTGAAAACGGAGATTAATGCCGGTGACTAAAGTTTCGTCCTAGATTAACCTGTGAAGTCTGCACGAGCTTATCGGGGACGACACTTTCTGCCTCTATGGAAATGTTCTTTTACAAAAAAGTCACTTCTTAAAAACAAGAGCACCGCATAACGGGTGCCAGCGCTCGGCTACAGATGCAGTTTTGAATAAATGAAAGCTTGTCTTTGACCTAGTGACCCAAAAATGGGTGTGGCGTGTGGAACTCATCAAGGTGCATCTACATATGAGGTTTCAAAGTTGTAGGTGGAAGCACTTTGATTTTAGAGCCAATGTTAAGATTTTAGCACGGCGGACGCAGGACGGCGAGCTGGCTATGACAATACCTCAGGTTTTCTCTGAAACAGCCGAGCTAAAACTCAAGTGCATAAGTTTAGTGCCGTCCCTCATAAGCCACTGCACAGGTTAATTTGGGCCGACTCTTTTAAACATGCATTAAGCCCAGTTTTCCAACAGCGAGATGCCTTCAAAAACTATCAAATTAATTCAAACAAAATAATTCACCAGCATACACACAGTATGAAAGCACCTACTTATAAGCTGATCATTGAGCGTGGCAGCCTGCCCATCATCGTTACTGGAGAGTCCTGCAGTGACTGCCTGGTAGTGCTTTTGGGCGGCCCCGTGGGCCTCTGAGTCAGCCTCACTCTGGGTCTGCAGCCCTTCCAGCTCCCTAGCCAGCTTATCTAGGTCCTTCTCTCGGCCCTTGATTGCTGTGGAGTTCTGGGAATAAGGCAATGTGTTAGAAACTAACATTTTATTGTTATAAAGTTCTGGAAACGAGACATTGTCAGTGTTAGAAACCAACATTTTATTGTACTTGAGTTCTGGAAACCAGGCATTGTATGGTTAGAAACTAATATTTAATTGTAATTGAGTTCTGGAAATTAGGCATAGTCAGTGTTAGAACCCAACATTTGATTGTTATTGAGTTCTTGAAACACGACATTGTCAGGGTAAGTAACCAACATTTGGTTGTCAATATTTTATTGATATTGAGTTTTGGAAATGAGGCATTGTCAGTGTTTGAAATTAACAATATGACCAAAATTGCACACACTTGTTTCTTATTTTAAAGAGAAATATGTCTTGCGTGTTTGGTGTAATAAAATTAGCCTATGGGTAGAGTACAAAATGGTCATGTCCTCCTTTCTGTCCATGATTGCAATGGAGTATTGGAAACGAGGCGTTGTCAGCGTTAGAAAGTAACATTTTAACCACGGTCTCTCACATTTGTTCTTTAAGTACTTGCTGTTAAGAGAAAGTAAGTGGTTTATTTAAAGAGGACATATTGGTTGTTGATTTTTTGTCCAGAAAAATCCGGGGTCGCAAACAAATTTTAGGGGGAATGGCTGTTGGGCTTCAGTTATATTAAGAAAGGCTCCTAAAGATGCCAAATTGTTGTTGACAAAATGTATAACTTATTTAATGTCTTAATTTTTTATTAAGCAAATGGTAGCATCAATATGGCATTTCCTTTAATCCGAAAATATTTTTATAGACTGGACTAATTTGGAGACTACCGTCACCAATCAAAGACTCAAAATTATTTGTCTTTCTAGATGTCAACCCTGAAAAAGCCTCTGACATAAAACTATTTGTATATAATTGGGGGATTTGGGACTACTATCTCCATACAAAGAGTCTTTCTCTGTACAGCTAATAAGAAGGCAACCTTACATCATTTAGGTTCTTATTCAGCTCCTTCTTTCGTTTATTCTCAGCATTGAGACCCTCTTTCTTGTTATCAACCGCACTTTGTGCCAGTGCCTCCAGTTTTTTATTTTCAGACAGCGATGCCTCCAACTTCTGCATGACGCTGCCAGATTCCTGATCTCGTTTCTTTTCAAGGGTGGCTATCTCGCCATCTAACTCTTTGATCTTGACGTTGATCTGAAATTTGTAATAATTGTTTTATTGAGTTATTTATACAGCAATTTAATTCCCTAGCACTTCAAAATATAAATTATAGAAAGCAGTTAAACATGCACTTAGAAACCATTGGTATACTGTTATAATAACTTATTTATAATCATATTTAACATGGGTTTTTCTGCTTATTTTGGGAAAAGGAGTCTGACCAAATTGGGAATTTTTTATCGACAAAATTGTCCATTTTGGGAATTTTTGCTTCGATGAAACGGCTCATTTTGGGAAAACATTGTGAATTTATCATGCTTAAATAAGTCAGTGGTTTAACAAATAAATTTGTTTTTATTTGTTATTTTGTCTTTTTTTTCTATAAACACATGCAATATTTGGCATGTTCAACGTTTATTCAAGTACTGCAATTTTGTCTTTCAGTGTCAGTTACACTCTGAGAAAAGAACTGTACTGTCAAAAACTTTTAGCAGATATTTTTTACCAAAACAAACACTGGTTAGTCACACAAATTACAGCATAATTTTTCTCTGCTTTCTCTTATGAAAGCATCAAATAGCTCCTCCAATGTTTTTGTCATTCAGATCTAGACTTTCAATGCAGGTACAAAGTATAAGCATCAGATGAGTAAGTTTGGTTTGTGTGGTAATGGGCAGCACAGCAGGTTAAAAATAATCTAATAATCATAAGTCATAAGACACTTCATACTAAAAAAATTTTTGTTTTTTTTTGGAAATTGGGATTTTTTTTTAATTTGGGTTTGGGATCGGGTCCGTTTGCTTTGGGAATGCCTCCGTTTTCCGGAGGGGCAAACAGTGCTGAAAAACCCCTGTTTAATATAATGTTGATTTTTTCCACACATCAAAGTCTATTTTTTCGCACTGCTGTAAAATATGAAGCCCAAAATAAAACACTGATAATGGAAATGTTCCTTCATGTCCATACTACCTCAGTCATCCTATCCTTTAACGTCTTGATGCCCTCTTCCATTTGTTTCAGTTCATCCACAGAACGCTTTTTCTTTTCCTACAAGAAGCATATCAATTTTGCCTGTATTGTATTTTTTAAACCATACATTAAAGCGAAATACAAACGGAATACCACTCGTAATCTCATGGCTGTTGAATACAAAGAAATTGCTGGAAACTTAAATTTGTAAGATTTGTTTTAAATGTCCTTTGTATTATTGAATTCTTTTTGTCTTTTTGATTTACTAACTTACATTACAAATCATCCAAGAACCATAATCATAGAACTGTATACGTGATGAATTACAACAAAAGACTGTTATAAAAAACAATTTTGATTTCACCCTCTAATGGCTTCTTATCAGCTCATGTCTACAGCCATGAAATTTAAAGGGACTTGCTCACAGAATGTTTGAAGTGTGTCAGTAAATGCCTCAAATTGCAAGATTTGAACCGCGAAACTGATAAGCTCATTTTAATGGAAAGAATGAAATTTAAGGAAAAAAAAGAGAAAAGTTTGTCACAAGGGGGATTTAAACCATATAAGTGATCTATAAACCATAACAAAAACAAATGAAATATTCCAAAAATAATTGTTTTGCTTTTAATGCTTTTTTAAACAATATTAAATGGTTATTCATTAAAGAAGCTGTACTTTCTGTGTGAGTTTAAGTCATTTATAGTGGTCTTTAATAAGTAAAGCTGTTACAAATATCCGCATACTGTCATTTTCACAATCTGATGTATGTACCTCTGCACACAAGAACTGGTAGGCAATGTAGAGCTTGTTAAGGTGCTCAAGCTCTCTGTTGATCTTCTGGTACTCCAGATAGGAGGACCGCTCATCCTTCAACTTGGTTATCGTCGGGGAAATATCTTCCTTCAACACCTGTAACAAGCATGATATAAGATGGCAACATGTATGATACGGTCAGGAGTTTTACTTTTATGTTGGTCGAACGCCAAATGGATTTGAAAAAGGTTGTCATGCATAAAAAATGCTGAGACCAATTTATTTGTATAAAGTAATTACTGAAGTGTTTGCTATCAAATTTACAGGGCTTAATGAATTTTAAGTTCTACCATCAAAAACATTTGGCGCTAATTAAACATAAAGGAACAAGAGCTGTCACCATAGGATGACTTATGCTCCCTATAAACGCTTGATAGAAGTTATGAGATTTTTTCGAAACCTAAACACAGGTTCGAAACCTAAACGCGGACCCCAAGTTCAAGGTCAAGGTCACAGGGGTAAAAATTTGTGTGCGTATGGAAAGGCCTTGTCCATATACACATGCATGCCAAATATGAAATTCCTATCTGATGCAACATAGAAGTTATGAGCATTTTTCGAAACCTAAACGCAAAGTGACGGACAGACAAACGGACAGTCCGATCACTGTATGCCCTCCTTCGGGGCAGGGTTGGCACCAATTGACCGCCACCTGTTTTAAACAGCGGTTTTTACCGGTTAAAACCGCCCCGGTCAATACTCCTGAAGTGGTCATTACTGGTCGATTGAACTTTACCCCCAATTTTAATTAATTATCCATGCCTAATTAAACTATATTGATAATATAAATTAAACAGCAATGTTGCCAATAATGTCTTAAGCTATTAATACCCACTATTTTATACCTGTTCATGCAATTTGTAGGCCAATCTCTCAAAATTTTGCAAATTAGTCCAAGTTGGTCGATTGGATTTTTCTGGTAGATTGAACTTTGTTTTCAATTCTAATGAATTATGAATGCTCAGATAATTCTGTGCTTTATTCAACAAGAACCTATCAATTACTGTGTATGAGTTGTTCCTCATGCCCCACTGTCCCCACAGTCTTCTCAGTGACACCTATACAGGACCGGGCACCCAAAACTGATAATAGGGCCTTAAATGGCACCTTTTTGACACGACCCTTACATGTACTTGTCATGTTTTCTTGCCTACATTTCTTTAAATAATTTTTAAACAAAATAGTGAAAAATTCTTATATTTTCCATTGATATAAAAATAAAAAACATAAGAAATAATTAATAAAAGAAAACAATAATGTAAAAGAAGAGTCTAGAGTAGACCCACAATTGGAAAACATTTTTGTTGTCAAAATCAAGAACTTTGATAGCTTAATCATTTGAATACCAATTGAACTTCTAAATATGAAAAGAAAAAAACCGCTCATAATACAGAAAGGAGACAACTTAGAAGTGACTATTAAATTAATAGCAAGTAATCTTCTTTTGTGTGAGTGATCTGAAATAGCCTAAGGGCAGATTTGCTTCATTGTCAATATCAGAGACATAAAACTGCATGGATTTTATTACCAATTAAGGCTTAGGGGCCAGATTTATGACCCTAGAAAACACAAGAGTTCTGTTTGTCCATCTGCTTATCAAATAGATATATCAATAGATAAGAGAAATACTATGGTAACTACAATAGTAATAATACTTTAGTAACAGATGTGATACACCGAGATAAATTTATTGCCTGAGTCCTAATATATATTTGAGGCCATTTCCATAAATAATAAAGATTTAATTTTTTACAACTTTAAAGATTTTTTTACAATAAATGACTCAAACAAAGTTTATCAATTACAGAATAATTATTGATTTAATATAAAATAGCTCCTTTGTGATGTTTACATGCTACAATTTTCAATCGACCTGTATTGACCAGTAATGACCGGCATTGACCAGTAATGACCGGTTTTAACCGGGTATTGACCGCCGGCCTGGTCAATACTCAATTGACCAGTCAATATGCCAACCCTGCTTCGGGGGAATAAAAATTGGCTACACTGGGATACTGGGAGATTGGGATATACAGCTGCAACTAAATAGCTGTCAATACTTTTTTGCAATTTACATTAAGTATTTTTTTATCTCACAAGCTAAGAAAAAGTAGTTGGTAACTTTCTATATGTCCTACCGTGTCAATTTCTTGAAGCTTTGCATCCTTCTTCTCTATGGTTCTTTGAGCCGCCTCTTTCTTGTTTTCATAGAGCCGAGTACCAGCTGCCTCTTCAATCATCGACAAAATCTATAACAGAGAGATACAAATTACCAACGACACTCAAGAGAAAGAAATGTCTTTTAAAACTTCATTCCCTTTTTATATGTACAAGCTACATACAACCTGTTAAGTGGAACTGTTTTTTTGTGGAGTGTGCTCAGAATCTTATCAGTTAAAAAAATTAATACATGTTTACACGGCACATAAATGTGACAATAATATTTTCAAAAGTATTGGGGTTTTTAGGCTGCTGTATTTTGCAAAGAAATAAGGCGAAAAAAGTGAAAGTCTTCAGAAAAGGCTTAACTCTTATACCAACAGACACAATCTACAGACTTACCTCAGGGGGCTTCATGTTCAGCACTTTCGTTATACGACCCTGCATGATCAAGAAGTGGGGATTGTTCACATTCAGCTGAACGGAGCAGAACAAGTCCTGCACTCTTGTGTTGTTGGCATTGCTACCATTGATCAAGTATTTGTTGCGACCTCCAACCACAACCTGAAAGTCAACAGATTGACAAGAAAAGGTAATGAGGAAGTTAAATTGTTTATATTCGTTAACTTAAACTTATTTGCATACCGGTATTTAGCTTTGTATTCTGACTTATCACTTGAATTGGATTAATTTACTTTTCAATGGCCAAGTGTTTCTCACTTCAAATAATGATGGAGAAAATAGACATGCCAGAATGTTGGATTGTTACATTTCCAGCTTACAGCTACATTTACAATATTCAGACGTAATTTACGCCCAATAATCAACAAATGATACACCTGAATTTGTAAGACAGATTTTTTTATTGTAAATTGAATGAAATATATACTGGAAAGGCATTTCAAGCAGAAAGCTGACCTGTCTGGTGATTGTTATTTCATCGTATTGCTCATAACCTAACGGACTCTGTTTCTTGTCCAAGTTGTCAAATGTGATGCTGACTGTAGCCTTTGTGATACCTGCCTGGCCATTCTTATACACAAGCTCTTGGAGATTTGTAGCTCTCACCTGCAGTATGAAGATATTTTTTCTTTCATATTTGGGTCCAGTAGGGGGGACCCATTCCCAATCGAAAAAAATATATATATTCCCAATTGAAGGTTTCCACACATACACAAATTTAATAAGTCAAATATTGTCAATTATCTCCAAATCAAGCTCTATAAGTCGAACCTTAGAAAATATAACATTAAAATCACTTTAATTATACATTTTTAAGTATTTGTAAGTATAAAGTCAACAACATTAATTTCCCAATTTTAGCCAAAATGGTGAAAAAAAACAACACTGAATAAGATGCAATTTGATTTTTTTTAAACTTTAAAAGCATGCCAAATCACTAGTAAACTACATGTATTCTGCATTGTTTGACAGACCTTTCTTTGCTATTCTAGACCCTAAAATTAATGCAGTACATGCAAGCCATGATTTTCAGTATTGTTAAATTTCTTGTTACACCAGTCTGGTGTAAGAGTGTCCTATTTGCTTTTTTATTTTGAAGTACAGTCAGGATTCGCCATGGTACAAACTATGCAATAAATGTTCATAACAGCTATTAATAACACTAGTTGACACTGCATACTGTAAGAATATGGCACTTCTACTAGACACTTCTCTCTATAAACATGTGTTGTTTTGCAGAACGGTCATCCAGAAGGCAAAACTGGCCTCATTCTCAAGCCGTCAAAATTTCGTGAATTTCGGATTAGTACTTCCTGAGATTATGCAGGGAAAAGAACAACCATTGAGAAAATGACACAAAAATAATCAAAGAGCAATAACTCCATGACAAATCAGTGAACCAAAAAACCACAACAATTGTGTCTGATTCTCCATGTCTGCCTTAAAGGGATATAACTATATCAAGTTTCATCAATTGCTGATCATTTATGTTTAACATAACATGCAGAAAAGAAAAATAGATAAGTAATAATAAAAAAATAATAACAACCTGACAAGAGGAGCCTGTCCATCATTATTCATTTAATAGTGTCATAAGACATGAGATGGACATATTTATTAGCAATGTGCACTAAGTAACTAAAAATCAATACAAAAATTCATCAATTTAGATCATTATGTTTTTGGTGCAAACACAAAGGGCAATCATTCACTTGGGCAATTGCACTTTACTGGTACGTGAAAAAGAATGGAGCCCATTCACTGAAAAAACTAAATAAAATAGTACAAACTGACAAGGATGCACATGCTGCATATCAAGTTTCATCAAATTTAGATAATTTGTATTTGAAAATAAAGGTTGACAGACAAGAGGACGCACATCGTTTTACAATGTGTACTGATAAAAATTTGCACATGTGGATCAACCGACATCCCTATTGCACCAATCGACCGCCCCCGGTTTTAACCAGCGGTTTTTACCGGTTTATTAAAACCGCCCCGGGCAATACTCCCGAAGTGGTCATTACTGGTCAATACTGGTCGATTGAACTTTACCCCCAATTTTAATTAATTATTCATGCCTAATTAAACTATATTGATAATATAAATTAAACAGACATGTTGCCAATAATGTCTTAAGCTATTAATACCCACTATTTTATACCTGTTCATGCAATTTGTAGGCCAATCTCTCAAAATTTGCAAATTAGTCAAAGTTGGTCAATTGGATTTTTCTGATTGATTGAACTTTTTTTCAATTTTAATGAATTATGAATGCTCAGATAATTCTGTGCATGATTCAACAAGAACCTGAACCTGTCAATTACTGTGTATGAGTAATTCCTCATGCCCCACTGTCCCCACAGTCTTCTCAGCTATACAGGTTGGGGCACCCAAAACTGATGATAGGGCCTTAAATGACACCTTTTTGACACGATCATTACTTGTCATGTATTCTTGCATTGATTTCTTTAAATACTTTTTAAACAAAATAGCGAAAAAATCTTTTATTTTCCATTGATATAAAAATAAAAAACATATTAAGAAATAATTATTAAAAGAAACAAGATGTGTTTGTGAAACACTATGTCCCCGTATATAACGTTTGACCTTGCAGGATGACCTTGACCTTGACCCTTCACCACTCAAAATGTGCAGCTCCATGAGATACACATGCATGTCAAATATAAAATTGCTAGCTTCAATATTGCAGAAGTGACATTTCATGAGCAATATGGCCACATATATTTGACCTCTGACCTTGAAGAATGACCTTGACCTTTCTTTCACCACTCAAAATGTGCAGCTCTATTAGATACACATGCATGCCATATATCAAGTTGCTATCTTGAATATTGAAATATTGCAAAAGTGTACATTAAATTAGCGATTTTGACCCATATATTTTACCTTTGACCTTGAAGGATGACCTTGACCTTTCACCACTCAAAATGTGCAGCTCCATGAGATACATATGCATGCCAAGTATCAAGTTGCTATCTTCAATATTGCAAAAAATAGTGCAAATGTTAAAGTTGGCGCAAACCAACAGACCAACAGACAGGGCAAAAACAATATGTCCCCCACTACTCTTGTGGGGGACATAAAAAATAATTGAAAAGAAGAGTAGACCCACAATTGGAAAACATTATTTGTTGGCAAAATCAAGAACTTTGATTGTTTATTCATTTGAATACCAATTGAACTTTTAAATATGAAAAGGAACAAACCCTCTTAATACAGAAAGGTAACAAGTTAGAAGTAACTATTAAATTAATAGCAAGTACAATGGAATCTCCTTTTGTGTGAGTGATATGAAACTGCCTAAGGGCAGATTTGATTAATTGTCAATATCAGAGACATAACACTGCATGCATTTTATTACCAATTAAGGCTTAGAGGCCAGATTTATTACCCTAGAATACACAACAGTTCTGTTTGTCCATCTGCTTATCAAATAGATATATCAATAGATAAGTGAAATACTATGGTTCCTACAATAGTAATAATACTTTAGTAACAGATGTGATACACTGAGACTTATGTATTTGAGGCTGTTTCCATAAATAATAAAGAAGTAACTTTTTACAGCTTTAAAGATTGATTTTACAATAAATAACTCAGAAAAAAGTTTATCAATTACAGAATACTTATTGATTTAATATAAAATGGCTCCTTTGTGATGTTTAAATGCTACAATTTTCAATCGACCAGTATTGACCAGTAATGACCAGTATTGACCGGTTTTAACCGGGTATTGACCACCGGCCCAGTGCTAGCTGAAAAGCCTAAATCGTACCTTTTGACATCAATTGACATGACGCCTTATCAGTGATCGTTCCGCCCACTTAATCACGTGGCTCAGCGGGAAGAAAACCTAGACAAGCAGCGGGAAGAACACCTAGACAAGCTAACACCAAAATGGCTTCTTTGCCTATAGACTGCATATAGATTTACGCGATATTCCGGATAATTTTATGGACTTGTTTAACACCATATTACACTTGTAAGGGGGTTGATGCTATTTAGTTATTCTGCAAATGCAAAAAAATACGATTAAAGAGAACAACAGCTATTTATAACGGGTAAATCGGTACATTAAACACGCTCTCAAACGCTTGCGCGCTTACCGAAATAGAACCCGTTATTACGTGTAATGGTGGTATTTGCAATAAATTAACACTTCACCGGTATTTACCCGTGTTATTAACAAAATTATTACCGAAACATCCCCCCACCCTTCCCGTGTATTTGACACGAAATAGCGCTTTATAACTGGGAATTCGGTGAAGTTTTACGCGCTTTCTGACGCCGGGTGGGTACCTCAATCCCACATGTTATTGCGTATAAGTGATATTAATCATATTAAACATTGCTTATGGGACATTTATCAATCACTATAATTTAAAGCGCAAAAACAACACAGTAAGTTTGGGCATTGTCTGATATAAAATTAGCGTTGTACAAAATGGAATACGGTCAGGCTATTATAAATTAAAAAGGCTACCAATATCAGAGGCTCGCCCAGGTACCGACTTCCCCGAAGTTACCGCATTTATTGGTTAACTTATATCAGTAATAATAACTCTTTTACAATAGCATTTATCGATACGTCTTTATTAAAATAATAACAAAATTGTTTTCACTTGTTTCTGACACACACACAGAAACGCGATTTTTAACGAGGATTTCGTAAAGTTACACGAATTCGGTACCAAAATTCTCAATTATTTTACATGCACACGTGACATAATACATACTTAATAATGCTTAGTTATTGCTTATATGACATTTCACGTTTGTGAAATAAATTAATGTTCTATAAAGGGGATCTCGGTAATTCTTGAAGCTTCCACTCGCTCTTGTCAAGACCGCATTGCCGCGTTGGAAATGGTATAAATTTAATTCATCTAACTTATCTTTCTGGATACCAAATGTCAGAGTTGCATTAACCCTTTTTACACCGTTTTTGCCATATTTCATTTCCGTTTTTTAATTCGAACAAAATAAACGAAACTCGTTTAAAAAATAAGATCTAGGCATTCGAGCGCCTAGTGTGGATTAAAAGCATTTATTGGTGACACCACATGACTGCAAATGTGTAGATAACGTTAATAAGATAATACATCCATGGTTCAAACAAAAATCTCAAACCTAAATTCAAGCACTTTTCAAGGACTTTTTAAGGCCAAATTTTCATTTTCAAGGCCGAGAACCGTATGTTAGTTTCCTTTAAAAAATGCATTTTCAAGCCAGATTAACACAGTATATATCATTTATTTGCTCTAACACATTAAACTAATTTCACAATAAATCATTTGTGTTATTTCTAATTATTACATACACATAAATGTTATCCATCCTTAACTCAATGAGTCTCACATATGCATTTACTTTTTAAAGTTATTACAAACAAACACACTGTCTCTTTACATGCTCACATCAAACAGACTAGTTCATTTAATTTAAACAGAAGTCAGTTACTATAACATTTTGTATTTCAAAGGGCTGTTGTTGTTAATGTCTGTTTTAGATTGCACAGTTTTAACAATAGCACCTTCCTGTTTCACCAAAAAGCACAATGCAGGACCCCTGTTTGCTTCTCAATTTCATGTTTTCTTTGTGGGTTTCCCCTTTATCGAGGCTTTTCAAAGCGCTTTCACCCATTCCCCCCGACACCAATGGTCTTTATATAGACCCAACAATGTGCTTTTCAAATGTCATTTGTTTTCTGTTCCGAGGAACATTCATAAGTTTCGCGCAAAACATATCGATAAACGTCATTTTGACAACTTCTTTATGACCAGAAAATAGCGCCATTAATATTCATGTTTAAAGAATGTTGACGTATCGTATAAGTTGTAATTATTTAAGCATTTTTCTGCATATCATCGGTGTTTATGACCAGAAAGTAGCGCCAGGAATATTCAGTTAACCACTCTGGTTTGAAACGACACTTCCCCATCGCTGAATTTTTACTCGCGAAAATTGATCACAATGGCGAACCTCTGACGTAGTACACATAATCTGTGACGTGTACACTTAATGTTTCGTACCCAATAGTGTACGAAACTTATATTTTGGTACACATTTTTTGCGCGAAGGAATTTATGATAAATTTTCGTAATATTTTCCTTAAGAACGATTTAAGTTTATGGCGATGATAAAAGTAATTTTGAACAAAATAAAAATTTTCAAGGCTTTTTTACATGAAATAAGTATTTTTCTAGCACTTTTTCAAGGCCAACCTTTGTTCAAGGGCTTTTCAAGCCTAGGACTCGTTTTCAAGCACTTTTCAAGCCCTGTGCGAACCCTGATATCACATGTCACCTTCAAATAACATGTATGATGTCAATTAAGTGCATTACTATCAGAGTAATAAAACACAGCACGAATTAGGCTTCATGCTGGGTTTTATTTCTCTTTAAGTAATGCAGATGCAGGGCTTTTTTTAAGCGGACGCCCGCTTGCCCTTGCCGGGTTAAAATCGTCGCGGGCAAGTGATTTTCCAAACCAGATAGTCCGCCGGGCAAGTCCGTTTCGTATTAGCACAAATGCGGTATTTTTTCGACTTTTCCCCTTGTATCTATTTATTTTCTTTGGGTCAATATATTTTTTATCAAGTACAAGTAAAACGAGATTTGATTGGTCGCTTGCATTGTATAAGCAAATCTAAACGCTCAAAACAAGTTCTACTCGGCAGACGTTTCAACATGGCGGACGGCAGCGTCCAGCCAATCTTTTCTATTTTTCATGAAAGTAACTCGAAACACTGAAAGGAACAAGCCAAAACAACCGAAAAAGAAAGGAAGAGAAAATATGAAAATGAATCACGAAAGCGTAACTTTCAAACTATTGTAAAAATATTTCATTTATTTCACAACAAAACATCGTGGCTTGGTGAATTTCCATGGCTTGAATTTGATAAAGAGTCGTGATTGATGAAATGCAAGATTTGTCTCAAATTTGAAAACAACAGTAGTTTCGTAACAGGTTCATTTTTTTTTTCGAAAAGATTCTGTTAAAGTGCATGAGGATTCACAGTCACCCTACGTAACCCTAACCCTATCCCTAATGTAAAAAAGGATGAGGCTCAAAATTAATCTATGCCATAACTTCTATAGATATAGTGACAACTATACCGTTTTAAAATGTTAAAAGTAATAAACTCTTCATATGTATTGTATTCAATATAAGTGACTATTCAATGAAATAAAACTGTCCAGATTTTGTTTTGTTGACAACTTTATATTATAAAAACGATTATTATATTAATTTTGATACATTGAATATAGCTGAAATTAAGTCTAGCATAATAATGCATGTGAATCAATGCTTTAAAGATCAAATGACAATAAAAAATTGACTTCAAAATAGGGCAACCAGTTTTTAATGAGGGCAAGTAGATGTTCAAAGTAACCTGCCCCCCGGGCAAGTGAGTGTCAATTTGTTACGTTAACCCCTGAGATGAACCTCGCTTCTGCATATTAATGACCTAGTAACTGATAAAACTATTTTTTTTAAAGTGAAATATTATGTGATAATCAGATCGATAACATAAACTATTTAAACCTGCTAGTATATCCGATAAAAATATATTATAATTGTCTTTGACAGTGTTGACGTTCAGTTGTTCGTGGTGACAATCACATGCATTTATACATCTCTTACACTTCTCAAGATATCTTTTCGGCTCTAGAAACGATATAAATTCAATGTCACCAACTAATCTTTCAGGATATCGATTGTCCAAGTTACATAATCCCCATTGACACCGTTTAACCATTTTTAATCGTTTTTTTTAAGAGGAAAACAAAAGAAACTTGTTGGAATAAAACTATAAAAGTGAACCTAAACATGTAGCTTGTCTAGAAAATGGCGGACAGGTCGTTGCTAACGAGTGCACCCGATTAATCGATCGCTGATTGGTGGATCAATTCTAGTGGGCGGAGCGATCATAGATAAGGCGTCATGTCGATTGCACTCAGTATTTCCTGCTGAATGGAAAGAAGGACATGCAGTGATATTTTTACAAATTTTTTCATCCGAGTCCTGGGACTCGATAACTTGCAAATCTATGAGTCCCAGAATTGAAAGAATGAGTCCAAATATTAAACAATATTATCTTTTGAGAAATGTCAATGTATTTTTTAAACTCAGTCACAGTTCGAAACTTTGCATCCCCAGAGGTTTTTGTGAGTACAGGACGAAAGACTCGCAGGTAAAAAAATCCAGCGCTTCCGTTAGCTTTTAAAAGCTGGAAGTCCTGACTTCCAAGCCTAAAATTGTGGACGTCCCAGACATACATTTTGAAGTCCCACTTTTATTTCAGAATTTTAATATACATTCATGTTCCAACTCTATCCATTACCCGATAATCTGGTATTATTATGATTGCTATTTTCAAAACAAAAGTACGGCCAATATTGACGTCTGCAAATGTCCGCCATTTTACGCAAGTGCATATTCAAATTGAATTGTGGGATTGGGGAACTCCCATTGAACATGCGTTAATCACGTGACGCGATTTGAGAGCATAGAGCGCTGTTATATTTAGTAAATACGACAAATCAACGACTGAATTTAAAATGTTACACGTACATGTACCTCCTTTCAGAAAAGTTTGATAAGTGAAAGCGAATTTCGGAGAATAAAAACGCGTCTTTCTTTAAATTTTACTGAGAACACTTCATTCAGAATTGCGATATACACGTGTAACTTGTCAGGTCATTCATGCATGTAGACCAGGGCTTGCACTAAGAAATAAATTTTGGAAGTCCTGACTTCCCGCCCTTTAATTATGAAACTTTGATCAATTTTGTTTTTCTTTAATTATTTTTGCCGTCTTTCTTTTACCGTACCGTCTGCCCAAAACCAGCAATTATCTCCTAATCATTAGACAACATATGGCACGCGAAGAGACACGAGTGTGTTGTTAAAGCAACCAATTTTAAGCGACTGCTTTGTCACGGTCAATTTGCGATCCGCGTGGGGGGTAAATTGTGTAACCGTTAGATAAACAATAAACTTGCTAATCACCTGCGGGCGGTAGCAAATATAAGGAGGCGGAGTTTAGACTGATCGAGACGTGTGCAAAACACATTGAGTCGGCAGAAAGCAGTGTTGATTGAAGTGTTATTTTAAACGACAGCTCACGTCACGGGTTGCTATTTTCGGCGTATGACCAATTTTAAGGAAGTACAGTGGACGTCATGGCTTTTTTTTATCGGCGTATGGAAACAATTATCGGGCGTAATATACGGCCGTACGCCGCTTAGTGCAAGCCCTGATGTAGACCAATATGTATGCATAGTTTGGCAATCTCAAAACACGTTATTTAACTACTTATTGCATTATGTGTTATGGCTGTTGATATAACAAAATACATTATTCAATTTTAGTATTTTCAAATGCGTATAATTAAACGTGTTATCCAAAATCATTTCCAGATTTTATTATTCACGGAAAGTTAAGAAAATTCTATCAACAAATACACATTTCTCGTGAATAGCGTGCACAGATGAAAATCATGCAAACATTAGACTTCATGTACAACATCACATCATTCTTCCTCAGGGAAAGCGTGGACTCAAATATTTGATTGCTGAATAAAAACTTTGTAGCGCAGAGGTCGCTAACATTATTGTATACAGCTTCACATGGGGTCGGCGTGTATTCGGCTGCCTGTACGCTGATTGGCTGATGCGCCAAGAAGAATTTGATTGACAGCTGGAAAAATCAATATTGGCCACTCGCTGAGAAATTCATTGATAACAATACCTCTTAGGCGGAGTTAAGGTCTGAATAACCCGATTTACTGTTGACATTTGTAGCTGTTGTGATTAGAAAATAGTGTACATGTAGATAATTGGACGTCCAAGGGACTTCCATCATTACGTATAATGGACGTACGACTGCCGTTTTCGGGCGTAATTTACGCCCGGACGTCCATTAACGGAAGCGCTGAAAATCACTGGACATTATGCATTTTACAAACAATTAGATCTATACTTGTCATTGTGCATAGAATGTTTGTAACGTAATGAATATACTCACGTGTGTCAAATTTGTTATTCCCAGCAAAAAGCAAATGGAATCTAGAATGTTTGACTTGCCACTACCATTGAGACCGGTAATGGCGTTGAAAAGTGGGTCAAACCCATTGATCTCGGTTCTCTGTGCATAGGATTTAAATCCATCGATCACTATTGATTTGATATGCATTATTTTTCTTTATCTTTTTTACATAATTATTCAAATATACAGCTTTGTTTTGAAAGTTGAAAAATGCGCGCAAAGGTAGTAAAAGGTCAAGGTTGTCAGCTATGTAACTTAAAGAGATATGTACTCAAAGAAAATAAAACGAAAACAATGGCTACATTGCACTAACATTCTAAAAGAAAGGGCCAAGTTTTCCAGTGAATTTTCGATGTATGTTTGCTCGATTAAAATGTTATTAATAGTTCAAGACTGGTGTAAAATACATAATGGCAGAATCATAACAATAATGGGACTGACATATTAAACAATAGTTCAGTGTTCCTGATCTTCCAGCAAAATATAGCAAAGCGCTGAAGTAACTGCCGTTGTAAACAGACAGCATTTTTCTCCCTCACTTTGGTGTTAACCCTACTTCAGTCTTCAAAACCAAAGAGTCAACACAATGCTTTGAAGTAGAACATAATATGAAGTAAAAAGAAACAAACTTTGGTTGTGCCTAGTACAACCTCACCAAGTCAGTTCCATCAGCATTATCATAATCGTTATCATCATCATCATCATTGTCAGAATTCAACATCATCATCACAATTACCATCATCATAATTATATTCAGCATCAAATTCATCATTTTCAGAACTTCAAATGTATAATCATAACTGTAAAAATTAATATCAGCATAATCAGAACAATATTACATTTATCAGTACAGATGTAATACCCATAGGCTACTGGAGCGTAGTGGATATGGTGTCCGCCTAGCGACCGCGAGGTTATGGGGTCGATTCCCACTGTGAGAGCGTTCTTAAGATCTGTCTAAAAGACACCAAGTACTGTTTCTAGTTCCAGGAAACGGACTTGATAGTGTTTAAAATAAGCCTTAGGCTTTTAATGCAATCGCGCTTAAATAAATAGGTTAAACTAAATACCCATTTTGTTTGATATGGAAATAATATTGCATTTTTCAGTAAATACCTATTCAGTTTAATATGGAAATATCAAGAATACTCATGAATACTGTATTATTGCTTTTGAGCTTGTGATTAATGTAACGATTATAATTATGATAAATTGCGTATAAAATGCTGATTATGGTGATATGATATAATTTAGATTTTTAGGACAATAAATACTTATTGATGAAGATGATGGAGACTATGGTGATTGTAGTATGGTGGTGTTGTTGTTGATGATAACAAAAGAACAAAATGGTGGGGTAGGGGTGTTTTTAATGTTGTTGCTCCTGTAGATGATGATGTGGAGTAAAAGGATTATGTACCACCTTTATTTGAAGATAACTAACAACCAACATAGAACACAATGAACTGTGTTCAATACCAAAGTCTCGTCGACAGCCAAGTTTGTTTTGCAGATCTACAGATTGGCATGAATCACAGACCACAACGTATTTCAATTGTGTTAATATTTTGTATTAATTTATTTTTTGATGCTTATATTAATTGTGCTAGAAATTTATCAGGCCTGAGAAGATGCATAACATATGGACGATTGGTGTTCATTGATTAAACTTCAATTTCTTACAGAGGGAAAATGTATTGACAATACTGATTGTTCATAGCACGCGCCCATAATTATGGCAGAATAACCTATAGTTGATTTCCCTTATGCAAAGTGTGCACGTGCCGTATAAGTATATTAAATTTACTGTTTGTATATATGGGTAATAGTGTTTAATTGAAACTATATTTTGGAAAGTGTGGGAATAATTGTATTGATTTTTATTATTTAGAGATATACCTACCATTACAACTTTAAGTTTACACCTATTAGATTTTATGATAATGTACTGGACAATTTTCATCTTAAAAACGGTTCAGGAAGCAGCTTAATATGCCCTGTAAAAAAATAAGTTTCTCAAATCATCATAAAATTGGTATATTTCAACAACTAACCTGTCTAATTCTAGAGCTGTATATTTCATGGAGTTTAACAACTAACCTGTCTAATTCTAGAGCTGTATATTTCATGGAGTTTAACAACTAACCTGTCTAATTCTAGAGCACTATATTTCATGGAGTTTAACAACTAACCTGTCTAATTCTAGAGCTGCATATTTCATGAAGTTTAACAACTAACCTGTCTAATTCTAGAGCACTTTTTCCTGTATATTTCATGGAGTTTAACAACTAACCTGTCTAATTCTAGAGCACTTTTTCCTAACAAATCACATTTAACAACTCCAAAATATACTACAAACATGTATAGCTCAGCAGAATTACCCAACTTCTGACCATTTTTCGAAAAAAATTTTGTGATGGAAATGTGACTTCATATATAATTTTGAATTTTCGTGAATTTAATTATTGAGCTGTAACCCAATTTTTGTTGTTATGCACATTAAACAACAATAAAATTATATGTGTTTTCTTGTCAATGTTAATTTAGTTATATTTAGAACACGTTTTCAATGCATGATGTTTTTTTCTAACAATTTCAGTGGACATAATTACTGAAATTAACAAATACAGCCATAAAACTCCAAAATGCCTGGTGAGGTTTGGCTTGTTACTATGCTTGCCTTAATTTTAGACATTTTCTTGTTTGGGGACCATCAGATGAAAACTGGTAAAATTAGCATGCAGAAACCAAACAAAATGTGCCGACAGTGTTTCAGAGTGACAGAAATTTCAAAAATAGTATGCCTCCCTTTGGGGGGGATTATAACTAGAGTGTTAACAAGGCAAAATGTTGATGAGGGACTACTGACGACGCACGACGGGCAAAAGGTGATCCCAAAGCTCACCATGAACACGTTTTGCTCAGGTGAGGGAATAAAGAACCTTTGGTTTTAAAATAATGTTCTCTGTCAACCCCTATTGAAACCACGTCAAAAGTCAAAATATTTAGATAGATGGCACAATCTAACATCCATTTTTCTGAGCATGCACTTTAGACAGTTCACATAGATATCAATTTACCGGTACTTGAGGCTTATTTCTTTGTTGAGTGCACTATTGTGTCTGTTTACATCAGGAAAGTTACCAAACACATGAAGCTGGAATTCGGCATAAAGAAGGCCGCTATTTTATGACAGTGATATTCTTACAGAATTGCACGAAATAGATTTTATTGATATTGCAACATAATTATTACACAATATTGATTTTTTACTCAGAGTGTAATTACTCAGAGTTCATGAACAATAGAAATATTCATTAACCCTTTGCATGCTGGGAAATTTGTCGTCTGCTAAATTGGTGTCTGCTGAATTTCTAAAATCATCATTTTCTTCACTTTTTTTCAAAGACCACTATCAGAATAGCAAACAATTTGGATCCTGATAAGACGCCACATTTTGTGGCGTCTGATCAGGATCCAAACTGTTTGCAAAGGCCATTAAAATTCGGTTCCAGCGCTAAAAGGGTTAAATATCAATGAAGCACTTAAGATGCCAATTATGCTACACACATTTGATTCAATTTGGAATTATTATGATAACCAAATAACAATAATGAAACTAACTTCAACTAATATTCAAGGAACAAAATTATTACAAATCATATAACATTAAGATAAATTAACTGTGATTTCAATGTTTAAATATCAAAATGATGTTGACTTAAAAATTAGGCAATGAAATCAGGATATTTGCAGTATCCAACATGGATAGAAGTTAAATTTATTGATGCTTTCCAATGTGCTTTGTCAAGCTCTAAAATTGTATAAAAAAATATAATCAGCATGTGCAACTACCAGTATAGAATATTTCAAAGCGGTAAACAGTTACTATAATATGATTTTATCATCCTAGCAGTTTACATGATACATTTGGCCAGTATTTTGCTGAGATTCAGCCCAAATAAAAATGCACCTTAAGTTAAAACATCTACAAAACATGACAAATATTTATGTGAAACAGGTGTTTGAAAACAAATATTTCAACAATACTAAGAATGCTGCTTCTATTATTGTGCAGCTGAAATATGTACTTAAATAGTTATTAACATGAAATGGCTTAACAAGTGTTTGAACATGTAAATTTTAACAATAATTTTGTGATAAATAATATGAAAGCCAATAAAATCCAATGTTACCTTGTTTCAACATCATGACATTAAGCATTGATTTATTAGTCTTAATCGTATTAATTATGAGACAAACCATTCAATAATAATTGCAAATGATTACCCACCTCCAACAATAAATTAACCCACATGAAAAAAAAGAATGCTTATTTGTAAACATCAATACACAGAGTATGTATGGTCATAATAAACTTCAACAGATTTATTTCTCCTTCTTGCTTTCCGGCGATTCACAGCTGCCATTCTCATCTGCCTCCCCAGACGTGGGCTCCCTGGATGTTGCAGCCCTCTTCCTCATCTGCTCTATCTTCAACTGTTTCACGTTGGAGATAAGCAGGCCGACATCCCACAGCCACGAGATCACCATGAACAGACAGTTGATCAACAATGGGACAGAGAACACTACAGATATGAACAGTCCGTTGCTATCGAAATACTGCTGATTGGCAAACAATTTCCAATTCTCCGCCGCCCATTGGTTGATATACTCGGCGCAAAGTACCAGGACCATCAGCGCACTGAAGTAAATGGCCTGAACTGTGCCAGTGTGGCGCGTGGTAATTGTCAGTATTGCACAAAGGGTGTGGAATGCTCCCAGGCCATATAGCCACCTCTCTGACCAGTCTATGGTCTGGAGGTAAGCCCAGAGGCCTGATATCTCATTCACCCTTATTGGGTTGATTGGTTGTCCAAACGGATTGTTCTCATCATCCATTGTGAAATATTATGTACTTATTATATACTGTTGCTTAAACAGCTTAAAATAATTATATCAATAAAATATATCTGTTACACTTAAGTCAGTGTAATGCAAGATGTCGTCCAATCATCACTATTTAACTATAACAATTTTTAAGTTTATGTGATAATCCAACATAAACAACTATTTTGTTTTTTCTGCTTTTCCTGAATCAAGCACAAAAATAAAAAAAACCTATAACCTTTTCAACAGTTTTAACTACATGTAGTTCCACATAACAAAGAGTTTCAGGGTTTTCAACTTCTCAGGATTATTTTTTCTGCGCCACACATCCTTTAAATGAGTTCAGTCGCACATCTATCTCTCCCTCTTCAAGCTGAAACAAATAAATACTTGGAGATTGGATCATATTATAGTGCCAGATCTTATAACTGAGAGACTTGATTATATTATAGTGCCAGATCTTATATCTGAGAGACTTGATTATATTATAGTGCCAGATCTTATATCTGGGAAACTTGATTATATTATAGTGCCAGATCTTATATCTGGGAGACTTGATTATATTATAGTGCCAGATCTTACGGTATATCCGGGAGACTTGATTATATTATAGTGCCAGATCTTATATCTGGGAGACTTGATTATATTATGGTGCCAGATCTTATAAACAAATAACTGACAAAAATTTGCCGAAATCATCGTATTTTTGCGAGTCCAGTTTTGTAGTGGTGTGATCCATATTCAAATATTAATATTATGTCACCATTACGATCTGTTAGGTCATCCGATGTAGGTTTGGGACACCTCAGCCAACTTACCCGAATTGCTGTGACACAACAAATTTTTTAGGTCTGAATTTTTTTTCTCCAACTCTACAAGACAGACATTCTCATGTTTGTATTAACAAATTATCTACCGTACACACCAACACTATTTTATAAAAATCGCCTCCTTATCAAGCTATGCATAATAATAATTATTATTTACAAATCTTTACGTCAGAGATTTCAGATTATGTGCACTACAAGAAACTTTAAAGAAGAGCTGTCAGTAGACAGCGCGCTCGACTTTTCGAGTGCTTGACAGTTTGACAGTATAACGTAAGCCATCATGGGAAAATTATTCATATTCAATAATTTATTAGACAATCTTTCAAAAATAAAAAAAATGAAAAAAAAATGGGGGGGGGGGTAGGGGGGGTGGGGGGGGTGAGAGGGGGGTATAATGTGGGGTGTGGTAATTTAGTAGACGATGTTTACAAAATAAAATGTTTTTTTGGGGGTGGGGGGATAGGAAGGTGGGGGGTGAGAGGGGGGTATAATGTGGGGTGGGGTAATTTATAAGATGGTGTTTAAAAAAAAATAAAAAAAATGTTTTCTTTTTTTTGGGGGGGGGGGGGGTGAGAGGGGGGGGGGGTATAATGTGGGGTGTGGTAATTTATTAGATGATGTTTAAAAAAAAAACTTGGGGGGGGTGGGGGGGTGAGAGGGGGTATAATGTGGGGTGGGGTAATTTATTATTTGATGTTTAAAAAAAAAAAAATTGGGGGGGGTTGAGGATGGGGGAGGGGGAAGGATTCTGGTAGGGGCGTGGGGTATTGTTTGGGTGGAATCCATTGTGGTATTCAGGTACGGTTAGTGTTGTTTTGTCAAAGTAATAATAAAATGTGATCATAAATAAGGAAGTTATTTCAATTTAAGCAAAATGTTCAATTATCTATGTGTAAAAGGGGCCATTATTATGTCAAAATGCTTGATGCAGTGGTCTGCTCTTCTTCATAGGTTGGGGTCATGTTGGTAAACAAGTATGCAAAATATAAAAGCAATATGTCAAGGGACAATGAAAATAAAAGGGGTAGTACAAATTTTAACATTTGCTGCATATTCTAAGTGGAAAAGGGGCCATAATTATGACAAAATGCTTGATAAAGTTGTCTGCTCTTGTTTATAGATTGGGGTCATGTTGGTAAACAAGTATGCAAAATATGAAAGCAATATGTCAAGGGACAATGATAATATTTGGGGTAGTACAAAATCTTTAACATTTGCACGCAGACGCCGGGATGAGTAGGATAGCTCCACTATATATATTTCATATATAATAGTCGAGCTAAAAACTCAATTTCCTTTTTAAGTACAATGGCCATGAATATCACTTTTAGCCTGTGTTCTGATAGAAAAGCGTGCGAAATATATGCTGAATGTGCAATGCCAAATAATACTTGTGGAGAGCATTTTAATACTTACAAAACTTATATTGTGTGGTTTAAATTTAATCTTTACTAGGTCATGGAGTATGAAAATCAAGTTGGCCAAGCACTGCAGGATCCTACAGCATGTGTGGGATTAACATATGCATTGCATGGGCATTTACATTATTGTATCACTTATTTATGTCATTTTGGGAGAACAAAGAATGTGAACATTTTGAATAAGTCGAAGTCCAAAATTGTGTAAAAATGTGGTCAGGTTTTCGAAGTTTTCAAACACAATATTAATACAAGTTTAACAGCTTTTTAGTAAGCCTAATTGATGTTGGATGAAACAAATCATTATTGGTTAGCAAGAATTAAAACTTTAAGAATTAGTCCAGGTCCAAAAGGAATCCCATGTCAAAGTCAAAATGAAGTCACGTGAGGAGACTGTGTTGACAGTGTTCAAAGACATTGTCCAGGCAAGAATCAAGGCTGTGTAGAAAGGCTCATTGATGTTAGACGAAACTGTCATTTTGTCGTAACCATCCTGACAGGCCAATCACTATCATCACTACACAACACATCAAACAAAAACAAAAAAGAGCTGTCTTCATAGGATGACATATGCCCCTGATAGACGCTATGATAGAAATTATGAGCATTTTACGAAACCTAAACGCATTTTTCGAAACCTAAACGCGGACCCTACGTTCAAGGTCAAGGTCAAAGGGGTCAAAATGTGTGTGCGTATGGAAAGGCCTTGTCCATATACACATGCATACCAAATATGAATGTTACATCTGAAGCGACATAGAAGTTACGAGCATATTTCAAAACCTAAACGCAAAGTGTGACGGACAGACAGACCGACAGTGCGA
Organism: Dreissena polymorpha; assembly: GCF_020536995.1. Taxonomy (NCBI): domain Eukaryota; kingdom Metazoa; phylum Mollusca; class Bivalvia; order Myida; family Dreissenidae; genus Dreissena; species Dreissena polymorpha. The sequence goes on along the minus strand of NC_068357.1, from coordinate 50,264,627 downwards.
TCACTATATGCCCTCCTTCAGGAGCATAAAAACTAGAGTGTTGTGACAAACATGACTTTCAAGGGATCGTCAACTATATTAAAGGACATTTCACTCAGGAATGTGTGTATCACTAGAGATGAAGAATGTGTCTTACTAACCTCCAGTCTAAGACATATATAAAGTTTAACTTCATTCCCTTGAGAAATGTGCAAGTAGTTTGCTCAACAAATTTAAATACCTCATCTGCAGCATAGATATCCTGGTAGCAGAATTCAGAGACACACTTGCGGATGCAGATTGCTTGCTCTGCGCCACGCCTCGAAAGACAGTCTGGATTTACTTCACAAGGTTGCTTGGCATTCTTATAAATTTTGTCCTGCAAAATAGTTTTTATTTAACAAAAATGTTTTATATATAAAAGTATTGTTTGCATAAACTGAGATAAATCAAAGGGAGAAGAACAAAAGTTTGTAATTGTTAAACCAATATTTGCATCTAAGTAACCAAGTTTATTGAACAATCTAGATTTATTAAAATAAAAAAAATATTAATAATACAAAGAGGATATTTGTTGGATTCGGTGGATTATCGATTTTAATTCACGAGTGATCATAGAAATATGATCACGAGTCAATTAAAACCGATATTCCACCAAATGCAACAAATTTTCTTTTTATTTTTTTGCTTTTTTTCACAGTTTATATGCATTGTTAAAGAGTTTAACAAAAGAATTTCGCTGGGATAATGACGTCATTTCGACAAAAAGATGACGACATTTCACAGTAAACAGTGAAGATTATCGATAATTTTCACTGTTTGAAACAGTAAAATTATCAGTTTTAATTCTTTGATATTTCTCAATAAACCCCTGGAAAGTATAAAATAAATGAAAATAATACAAGTAAAAGAATTCATACATCACGTTTTTTCCTATATGTATATTTCTTGTACTGGTAAGAGACTCTTGCTGATACTGTCTCCAAGAATAGGGCAACAGCTAACACTACACAAAGTAGAAGAACAACTTTGCTGCTTCTCGTCATTGCATCATTTAAAAACCTAAAAACTAAAATATACATTAATGAAGTTTTAATCAATCTATGATCTGACTGATTTTATTTTTCATTGATTTCTCAATCATCACAACTTGGTGAGAGTTTTTTGTTATTTTGTTAAAATTAATTTTCTTCAGAACACCGTACAGAACAACGCAAGTTGCAAACACAAAACTAAAGAAATTAACAAACAAACACACTATTATAGACCGAAAATGATTGCACAGTTAGAAAATCACTAATTACAAAATGCTATTAGAGCAATATCTGGTTAATACTGAAAGAGTGATGTGCCGCGATATCAAATCAAATTTCATTAAGCTTTTAGTCCCTGACCAATTTACGTGTCTTCTTGCTTGGTTATTAGCAATGATCCATGGAAGCCTTACACACTAAAAAAAAAAACACGAGGATAATTAACACAAATTTAAATAATAATGATAATAATTAGCTATCAAGATCCATCGACTAGGGTGGTCCTGACTTAACTCCCATAATGCTTTATTTTGCAAAAATTCACTGCAGAGATCCCATAAATGTGCTAAATACCAGACGTTTCCACCCCAAACAAAATGCACTCACAGTATTCGACTATGACAATTCACAGATGCTTAGTTTTTAAATATTAACAGGTAAAACTTCGTTTATAAGTGTAAATGTCCGAAATTGCGCATTCCGAAATATAGCTAATTAAAAATGTATTTTTATCTATGATAGCATACAACTTTAAACATGTTTTCATATAAAATTCTAAAGCAAACATATTTAAAACCGAAAAAATTACCACATACTAGATAAAACGGAATCAAATTGATGAAACAGAACCTCAATTTCCGAAAGATCTCATTTGTGGTTACCAGACAACTCGCCCCAAAGCCAACTCGCCCCAGGACAAGTCGCCCCGAAAATCTGGACAAGTCGCCCCAAATATATTGGACAACTCGCCCCAATCGAAAGACAACTCGCCCCAAATAAAAGACAACTCGCCCCAAATTAAATGACAGCGTGCAACGAAATATTTTGTCATATATATAATACTCTTTGTGAAAAAAATGTATTAAATAACATTTTTGACTTTAAAAGGAATGCTGAATACACAAAACGAATAATACATGGGGAAAAAATAAAAATAGAAATGTGTTAAATTAATAATTTTATTCATAATTTATAACAATTACAGACTCACGATACTAACATTTGTTTTTATTGAAAACATACAAAGCATCAATTTTAGCATATTAAATGAAATAAATAACACAGATTTATGAATGAAAAGACAATTCAAAATATTATCAAACATTTCCATTTATTAACTCATTTTAAAAATAATTTTAAAACACAGTTTGTAATGAGCCTTGATGAATAATATCAAACATTTCAAACATCCGTAATAATTAACACAAACTTTCACAAAATATTATCAAACATTTCCAACATCTTTAATACTTTAAAAACATTACAAACACAGGTTGTAATGAGCCATGATGAATATTATCAAACATTTCAAACATCCGTAATAATTAAACACAAACTTTCACACAGAAACAAGCTTTTAAACACAATGGTTGAAACATTTCTAACAATCAGAAGAAAAAAAACAACAAATGAGCAATAATTTATTTCAATTCAATCTAGCAACTTTCAGGCAGGCATTTGGTCCGTAAATGATGAATATTATCAAACATTTAAAAAATATAATAATGGTAAAACATTACAAACACACAGTAACTTTCACACACAAACAAGCTTTTCAAAAACAAGGGTTGAAACATTTCCAACAATCAGAAAGACATCAAATGAGCAACGTTCATGCATTTGGTCCATAAATGCCACTGCAGTACTTTGTAAAGTAATAGTCTGAACGGTTTTTCGAATTATTTCTAAATAAGTGAAACGTGGCCATCCCAGTTATTTTTTGCATTTCTTTGTGTATTTGTCAAATATATAATCTACCTCATAATCGCTGGTTCCACATGTTCCGCTGGCAGGAACGGTATAGACATGACCTTGCGGACAAAGGTGAATACAGTGTCGCGTTGATTGTAGGCGCTCTGTAAAATCAATGAAATACTATATAATAAGTGATATGAAACATCGGCATTTGTATGTGTTATTTTTTTCCTAGATTTATATAACGGCGAAAATTAAAATTTTCGTAAGTACAATCATAAAATTATTTATACACATCCATAATTATATTTATTACCTGGAGACCGAGGCTTTGCACGTGCCGCCATACGGCCTGGTTCCAGTGAAAGGCACATCCTTTAATTGTTGGTTCGACGAAAACTTCCCGGAGGCCCTGCCACATCCCGGCTTCAAAATCGACCATGAATTCTTTCACTCGAGTTTCGTTATGGAGGATGTCCATGACGCCTTTGAAAACCTGGACAATAATTGGAAAAATGACGAGTGTGTTAAATCATTTTTATTTTTTTATTCATGATTTTATTGATTTTATTAGTCGCTCAACTTTCAAGTTTGCATGAGTGTGAAAACATTCACAGGCTGTGAGCGAATGTTTGTTAATACTGTATATTTAAGCATATGTAAATATCCGTAAGGGTACGAACTGTAAGGGTAATACAATTACCTGTGTGTAGTCTTCACTGGTTTTTCCGGCCATCACCGCAAACAGTAACGGAAGCTGCTTCATGTCGTCACCGGACCTTACGAAAGAATGAATGTCGAGTTTTCACGCCTTTTTTGACAAAGTAATTATTTTCAAAATATGCGACTTATGTATATACATGAAGGATATTAAATAAAAGGTTAATGTAAATTCTTATCATAAATATAAAATGCACATTTTATCATAATATTCAATCATTTCAGCAGATAGTAATGTTCAATACTAAGGATTTATACAAACGTTTAAAATATATTTGTACTGACAAGTAAAAAAAACTGTAAACACATTCAATGTTACACCATGAGCAATAGTTTAAAGCGGTATACATCACCCAAATAACGCAAAGATAACGGTCCAGTGACTTCTGACATTTATCTGAAAAGTTTTATGATCGTTATCAGGTCGTAAAACACATCTGTTATGTGTCACCGGATTAACGGACATTGGTTGATTACCCGATAATATGCAAGTATCCAACAATTTAGATTCATTATTTATGGGGAAACAAAAGCTGCCTGACCTAAAAAATGTAAGACACAACAAATAATTATATTATAAGTTTACTTACCAGAATCACAGCCTATGTGTTGCCATCGCTCGCAGGCATCGCAAGAAACAGCACGTTGCCTCTGCCCAACTGTCTTTCCACAATGTATACAATTTGCCACTTCTGCCATTGCAGAAACACAAACACAAAACTAACTAACACTAGAAAATTATTGTATCCGACATCAAATAAGCACATATATGTTTGAACACATGGCAGATGCACTGAAACCCACACAACTATATAGCAATCGTATTCCAAGTCACAAATAGTATTGTCCGACACAAACAAAACACATACTTTGGGCTCATTCAGATACCCTCTTTATATATAGTCAGCCCTTATAATTACTTTGCAAACAGCATTGTTGTCTGGTTAAGCGTGTTACCTTATTTATTCTTTCATCACGCCAAACTGTCATACCGTTTGTCTTATTAATAAATCTTTGACCAGACAATGAAAGCATGCCGGCTTAATTAATTTTCGTCAATTCACACGTTTTCAAAACATAACTAACACAAAGACATTCCATTATTCTTTAATTAAACCAAACTATCATACAAAATGTCTCATTAAACAATCTTTGAACAGAAAATGAAAGCATGCCGTCAAAATAAACGTTTAACATTTCACACGTTTTCAAAACAAGACGAACTAAATGGGGCTTATTTTAATAAACACAATCATAAAAAAGCTAATAACAATTTTTTACTAAAAGCAATCCGGTATGTAAACAATTATTGAATTACAAAGTTTTACAATATGAAATGAAAAAAAAACATCATACAACTACATTTCCTAAAAACAATAATCACGAATATTACATTAAACTTAACAAATTTTATATGAACAAAATTTCTATAATACTATATAACAGAAACAAAATTGGGGCGAGTTGCCTTTCGATTGGGGCGAGTTGTCCAACATATTTGGGGCGACTTGTCCAGATTTTCGGGGCGACTTGTCCTGGGGCGAGTTGGCTTTGGGGCGAGTTGTCTGGCTCCACTCATTTGTATATCAACGTAAACATTTCACGAATAAAATGATCGTCGTCGACCTTCAATCACATCGGACAAAGATCTCCGATAAAATTACATGCTGTGCACGTTTTCACAGGTTGCATATTATTTGAATAACGATAAACCAGTTTTTAATTCGGTAATCGCGCACTCTTTCTTATCAAATGCATAAACACTCAATAAGTTCAAGTCCAAATATTATTTAGATCTACAGGCGGATGATCAACGCTTGCAGAATCCTCGAAAGGGTTTACTTAATTATGAAAAATACTTATAGTATGCTGAATATGTTAGGAAGTAGCATTCATATAAGAAACCGTTAATACTACAAGCAAAATAATGTATTAGGTCGAAGTGGAGTAGTGCATATTGTCAAAGACCTATAAAATAGATCTTTGATATTGTGGTACCAATTTTTAGAACTCGTCCAAAGACACCAAGCACTGGTTCTACCCAGGGACGGACTCGACAGTGTTTCAATAAGCCGTTGGCTTTGGATGATTTTTAGCTTAAATAAATATTTTTAAACTAAGAAACGTTGATATTACACCATAACATGTACTGGTATATGATTATTATCATTTGAGATATTTCAACATAACAATATTCGGAGATATTGCACCAATACAATGCACCGAAAAAGTGTACCATGACAATGTAAAACATATTGCATCAGAGCTATCCAATCAGATAATGCATTATGACAATGTACGAAATTACGGTATTGTGAAATTTTACTGAGATGTTGTATCATGACGATGTACGAGATATTGCACCATTGTAATTTTTTAGGGTTGTGAAGTTTTTGTCCATTCTTGTGACACTGCATAAAATTTTCAGATTTTAAACAAGCGATGTGTTTGTGAAACACTATGTACTCCATATATTTTACCTTTGACCTTGAAGGGTGACCTTGACCTTTCACCACTCGAAATGTGCAGCTCCATGAGATACACATGCATGCCAAATATCAGGTTGCTATCTTCAATATTGCAAGTGTACATTAAATGAGCGATTTTGACCCATATATTTGACCTTTGACTTTGAAGGATGACCTTGACCTTTCACCACTCAAAATGTGCAGCTCCATGAGATACACATGCATGCCAAATATGAAGTTGCTATCATCAATATTGCAAAAGTTATGGCAAAGGTTAAAGTTTGCACAAACAAACAAACAAAAAAGCAACAAACCAACAGACAAGGCAAAAACAATATGTCCCCAACTATAGTGGTGGGGGACATAAATAAGGACTAATAAACCAGACATGAGATTGGCGCATTCATGCATGTTTTATAATATGAAATTCAGGTGACATCTGAATTAGGACACACTGTTCTCCAAGAGATATTTGAAGTAAAATGCCTTTATGTATCAGAATTCATCGTTCAAACAAGAGTCTCCGGTTAAGCACCTTTGGGACACACTCTTGGAAAACAGGGCTTAACGCATGTGCATAGTCTTGTCCCAGGTTAGAATGTGTAATTCACAAAGGCTAATCAGGGACAACACTTTCAAACTAGACTGGATTTTCTTTAAGAAGTGACATCATTCACACAAACAATTTAATTTAAGTGGAAAGTATCATCTCTTAATATCATGTGCTTACTGTGCATGCTAATCTTTACTCACAATTATTATGCACTAATATATAGCCCGGATTTCCCATTGCCCAGCTCATTAATAAAACAACAACGCCCAGACAGATCTTTACTTTTATTGTTCAATATTATATACTTTCAAAAAGAAATAATACAGAATCGAATTCAGTATGAATTAGCGCATGCGCCTTATCCAGAGGAACACAATGTAAAGAAACAAAAAGGGTAACCTTCAATAAATGTCCATCAATAATACAATACTCATTCATATGTAACACACAAAGAACACATATTGACACATACTTAAACAACACAAATATGTACCATCATGTTCATGATATAAATCATCCACATAAATACACATTATACTTATAGACTGCTTTAATATATGGCATCCCTTTTAAAAATGAACGCGATTTACAAATAATTATGTTAACTGGTGCGACAAAGTCAAATCGAGTAATTGGGGGATGTTTTACAAAGAAAATCAATTACAAACATATTTGTTGTGATATTACTTAGAATGAACTTTTCTAATAAACACAACAAGTAAATTGGATGCAGAATAAGAATCAGCTTAACAAATTTAACAGCATGGTAGGCAGTCCATTTTAATGCAGTTTTCAACTGACTTCTGATAGCGTCAAGATGATATTAAGATCACCATTGTGCACAAGAACAAAAAATATAGATATAATCACAATTACAATATCTTAATTTCTTTTGAAAAATATATGTCATGAATCATGCAGGAAAACTAACTTGGCTGAATAAACCTGTTTGTTCATCATATACACATTACTAATTAAAAAAAGTTATTTTCTTTCAATATGTGCATATTATCTGAATAGCACATGATGCATAAATAATAACATTCACATAATATATTCATATATATATTTGTACAAGTATATGGAACACATAAACTTGCAATAAATAACATCAAAATGACTGTCAAAAAGCTGTTTTGCATCGGTAGATGGACTGCAGCATTCATACACATCTTGTATAACCTGCATACAATAACTTACACCATGATTAGTGTCCAAATAAGAGTGTCCTTTGCTCTGAATGTTTATTAATTTTGTTTAACATTATGTTACTGTTATTTCATTGGGAGATCTATGCCATAATATTTTTTTATTTTAATGTGATACCTTTAGGGCTAAACATTTTAACATAATAAGTAAAAGTTTTGACTCATAAAACCCAAAGGCATTGCCTATTTGATCTGTACTTCATTTGAGAAGTATGTTTAATAAAATAATTTCAAATAACAAGAGAATGTGCATGTACTAATTTGTTAAGATCTTAGTCTCCTGAGGTAAGAAATAGAGAAAATATTATAAAACAGTATTATTTAACCCTTTACCACTTAGATTTGTATTTTCACGCATTTGTAGTCCCATAGAAAGTTCAATTTAATTAAAGACCTTTCTTACTAGATTCAAGTTTTAAAGGCTTCATTTCCAACCCTTATATACTAATAAGCAGCAAAGAGCATAAAACCTTATCAGGCTGCGAGTTACTCACAGGCTGTTTTGGTTTTATGCTGTTTGCACATAGCAATTTTCACTTTGCTTCTAAATGGAAAAGGGTTTATACAGAAGCATTATGCTTGCATCTGGCAACCCAAAATGTGCATCCAATATTTGCATCACAATAACAGAAAGCTTGGGTGGGCAAGATGAGGAAAAAATTATGACAAATCGAAATGTTCACTTGGGTATATAAAAATGTAAAAGTAAAAGTACAGAATGTGATGCCAGAAAAAAGTAGCATCTGTGAAATAATATATTTATATAAAGATGATGTTTGCTATAGGAAAGTTCAAATAATGCAACATTTCAAATAAATTCAAATATGATCAATGCATACCATATACATTATTAGCATGTTAGCAGCAATAAAATACACAGAGGTGAAACATGCTCAATAAATTTAGAGCATGATACAAAAATGAGGCAAGTTTGAAAATAATTTATAGCATGTTTCACATAGACTTGACAATATACATATGAGGGTTAACAACACTAAATAGTACCGAAATGAACTGAATGAAAGAAAATGATTGTGCGAAATGAGGATTACATGGAACGAATATAAAATGATTATCATCAAATGGCATGCGCAAGTCAAATACATTTGAATACAGAAAATAAATGTGTCTATAATGGGAAGAATGTTTGATGATTATGTAACACTCAAAGACGATGCTTTGCATTTCTGACATAAATGAGGTAGTCAGCCTTCAACTCGGGTATATAAATGCATTATGGCATATCATATAATGAAATTTATAAAAGGTTTATTAGCAAATTACAATAACCTGGACAAATTATAACAATATCATGCTTTGCTTTAACATACTTGATATTGAGGAAAATATAAACAGTGTACAAATACAGACCACTCTTTGGCTAGAATAGATTTTTGTTTAAAAAATACTTCCTTTCAAATAAAAATTCCTTTAATGCAGTGAGTGTCGCCCCTTATAAGCTTCTGCAGGCTGCACATGCAGATCTGAGACTACATTTTACCCACATGCATCAAGCAGGCTGCACATGCAGATCTGAGACTACATTTTACCCACATGCATCAAGCAGGCTGCACAGGCAGATCTGAGACTACATTTTACCCACATGCATCAAGCAGGCTGCACAGGCAGATCTGAGACTACATTTTACCCACATGCATCAAGCAGGCTGCACAGGCAGATCTGAGACTACATTTTACCCACATGCATCAAGCAGGCTGCACAGGCAGATCTGAGACTACATTTTACCCACATGCATCAAGCCTGGTATTCAAAGAGCATGGCTCAAACATGATTGTATTTGAAGTACTCAAATTACCATGTAATATTGCCTAAGCCGTTAATATGCAACAAGGGCTGTTTGTAAAACATGCATGCCCCCCATATGGGCTGTCCGTTGTAGTGGCAGCCATTGTGTGAATATGTTTTTTGTCACTGTGACCTTGACCGTTGACCTAGTGACCTGAAAATCAATAGGAGTCATCTGCGAGTCACGATCAATGTACCTATGAAGTGTCATGATCCTAGGCAAAAGCGTTCTTGAGTTATCATCCGAAAATCATTTTACTATTTCGGGTCACCGTGACCTTGACCTTTGACCTTGTGACCTCAAAATCAATAGGGGTCATCTGCGAGTCATGATCAATCTACCTGTGAAGTTTCATGATCCTAGTCATATGCGTTCTTGAGTTATCATCCGAAAACCATTTTACTATTTCGGGTCACAGTGACCTTGACCTTTGACCTAGTGACCTCAAAATCAATAGGGGTCATCTGCGAGTCATGATCAATCTACCCATGAAGTTTCATGATCCTAGGCATATGCATTCTTGAGTTATCATCCGGAAACCATTTTACTATTTCGGGTCACCTTGACCTTGACCTTTGACCTAGTGACCTCAAAATCAATAGGGGTCATCTGCGAGTCATGATCAATCTACCCATGAAGTTTCATGATCCTAGGCGTATGCGTTCTTGAGTTATCATTCAAAAACCATTTTACTATTTCGGGTCACCTTGACCTTTGACCTAGTGATCTCAAAATCAATAGGGGTCATCTGCGAGTCATGATCAATGTACCTATGAAGTTTCATGATCCTAGGACCAAGCGTTCTTGAGTTATCGTCTGACAACCCGCTGGTGGACGGACCGACAGACTGACAGACCGACAGACCGACCGACCGACATGAGCAAAGCAATATACCCCCTCTTCTTCGAAGGTGGGCATAATAAACCCAGACTAAGCACAAACATTTTTTCCCCATTTCTTGACCTTGAATGGCATCTTATAAAATGTTTTACAAAAACTTCAGCACATAAATATGAAAAATACTTTCACTTTCAGATATAATTATATAAATCTAATGTTTAATGGCATGGAAATAAAGACTTCAATAATATAATCATTTTAGAAAAAACAATGTTTAAAGAGTAAACACAAAATTTTTAAAGAATGATCTGTAACAATAAAATATCTAATGACAAAACGTAATGCAATATTTAACCAAAACTGATCAGAAAACAAACTTGATAACAACAAACAGCCTAGTATTATCAGAAAACAAAAGAAACATCTCCATAAAACTGAAATGATAATTTTGCAAAAATCAGTAAAAAAATAATAATGTAAATGTCCACAAACACTGAATCATCTAAATAATCATAATGAAAGTTAAAATTAAATGAAGAGCAAAATAGACCATTCAGAAAAGACGAACCTCCATTTCCACCTTGTCTTGACTTGGAAAATTTTACTTTTCTGTTAGACAAGATTTTTTCAAGTGAATAAACTTGTTCATGGACAAGCAACCAGTATTTGTTATTTCCACAACCCTGATTCATAGTTTCAGATTATACGCAACACCTAAGACAGTGTACATGTTATGCATAATGCTTATTATATTCTGCCCTGTTTTGAAAAAATGTTTGTTGTTTATATGTATAATTAATTTATTGTTAAAAAACTCAATGTTAAAAACACATAACCATCCAAGCAAAGTACGTTGTTGGTTCTTTATTTTTGAATTTGATACAACAAACATAACCCAATACATCAAAAACTAATTTTGGCAAAAAAAAAACTCTTCAAACTTTTGAAAAGCATTTCATTTGTAACATATCAGTCAATAAGCAACAAAAAAATCTGAAATTTGACAAAACTAACGGTAACTTACAATGTCTGTGCATTGTACACATGTATTTACAATGTCTGTGCATTGTATTTACAAGTGAGATGATTATGTTAAATATTATCTTACCTTACAAACAGAAATTTTACAATTTTGTGAGTAATAACAACACTAGCCAATTAATCAGAAAACTAACAAATGTGTCATTTGGAAGGATCAAAATGTGTATACATGTCCCATATTCTGATGTGTTCCTTACTGGAATTACAAGAAAAAATATGTAAACACATGACACCTCTTTTTTAATTTACAACTGTTACATCAAAGTGTAGTAAATAGCACAACAAAACCCAAAGACATGGCTTCAAAAGCCCACAAGCACTGGTCTGCTCCGTACAATACAAATAGGTCAAACTCTGGGAAAACAGGGCTTAATGAATGTGAGCAAAGTGGTTCCCAGATCGGGGACGACACTTTCCGCCTCAACTGGATTTTTGCTAAAAAGACACTTCCTTAACCCTTTGCATGCTGGGAAATTTGTCGTCTGCTAAAATGTCGTCTGCTGAATTTCTAAAATTAGCATTTTCTTCGATTTTTTTTTAAAGAATTCTATCAGAATAGCAAACAGTTTGGATCCAGATGAGACGCCACGTTCTGTGGCGTCTCATCTGGATCCAAACTGTTTGCAAAGGCCTTCAAAATTCGGTTCCCGCACTGAAAGAGTTAAAACAAAAATACCAAAAAGTGTTGTCCCTAATTAGCCAGCGCTGACTGCACATGTTGCCCACAACAATTAAACCCCGTGTTGCCAGAGTGAGCCTACAATAAGTTACAATAAGTTACCTTTAAGCACTCGCAATATTTCATGAGCATACAAACATTTAAATACAACAATGTCCAACAAATGCAAAAGATAAAGTACTTGTACATTTTCTCTTTAAATAAACATTTACAATAAACATCAACATAGCTTGCAGCTCGAACATTATATATAGAAATACTACATACATTTGATGTATACATACTAGTGCCTTATCGTACAAGAAAACAAAAATAAAATTGTTCTTTTTCCTTTGTTCTAAATTATGATTAAATACCAATACATATTCATTTACAGGGCTTTTTTCCTTCTTTTGCAAGGGCCATTGCCTTCCCTGCATTGCCTAACCAACAAGAATTGATTTAAAATGACACAATTTTTCCCAAAATTTAAGCTAACTTTGGAAAATTTCTTCCCCTTTTCAGTTTTGTCGATATTTTTTTCCCCCAAATTGAAAGGCCAGGCCCTTTACCCAAAGAAAGAAAAAATCAACTGATTTAAGACAAAAGATTATGTAACAAGTATCTGTACTGCAGTAACTCCTAGACTAGAACTGACTTGAAAATGCAAGCAAACTGATTCAAATGGCTTCAGCCAACTGACTTGAACAGCTTTACTGCATTGACTCGTTTCTTAGAAGAGGGGAAAAACAAAATTCCTCATTCTTAAAAAGGTTTAATAAACCAAAAGGATCAAGTTTAATTATATATAATTCATAATTATAACTTTACATTCTTAAATTTACTATAAACTGCTTAAGGATCACACCTAAATAGACTGGCCATTATGATGAAATTTGCAATCCAATTCTCACAAATTATAACAAATATATTCCTAATTTCTGTGGAGTATCAAACTGAAAAAAAAAGTATGCCCATTTATAATGCAGATTTTTATATATTGAAAGTATACCATTTGACTAGCTATGTCCAGTTTAAGCAGGGTCACAATCCGAATCGTTCCCTGATAAGTGACATGAGTTTTTTCTTCCCTTTGTACACAAGCTTCAGGCTATCAATCAGTTGCGTGAACTGCATGTGTCCATCGTGGGCCAAGAGAAACGTGTCTCTTGCTTTGCTTAGGAAATCAATAAAGTCTCCATAATGTCTAGGGCTGATGTGCGTAAGTTTCGAATGAGTGGTGTTCACAAAAGCACAGATCGTCGCCTCCATAAGTTGGCGCAATGGCTGCTTATCGTAAGACAACAGTTTAACAGTGCGACGTTTGCCGTCAGTGTTGGCTATTCCGGGTGCAGAAAGTGTGCACCGTCGTAAGATATCCGACAACACCATGGCACATTGCACGTTTTTCACTAACAGCGGAATCATATTGCCGAGTTCTACGCGACCGAGGGAATGGCTGAGCGCGCACGCCCAGTGAATATCGTTAATAGCGGGATGCGTGTCCTGATTGTAAGCCAGGTGCAGGTTTTTCATCGCCAGCAGGGAGAGCTTGTATGCCCGATCCGGGTGCCCGCGGTGCTCCATATACCGTGCAATGGTGAACAAGTGACTCGAGTTCATTATGTGGGACGCTGCGTCCACGACTATCTGGTACGCAGTCTCGAAGGCCACTGGGTCTTTCTCACACAGAGTCAATGCGCACAGGGCACAGTTTTGTGGGTCTTTTGACGCGCACTGGAGGGCCAGGGTCCTTGCGCACTTGGCCAGCTCTTCTCGCTGGGCAAATAGACCGGGCTGCATTGAGGTCGTCTGGGCCATGATAGTGGTGGCTACCATACCTGGAAAACATGGTAGAATGTGTACTTGGTGTGAAGCAAGCAAGAATATTATTTACATTTTAGCAACCTTTCCAATTCAATTTCATTACTTAATAAGAGCACCGCATAACCGGTGCCAACACTCGGCTGCGGGTCCAGTTTTGAATAAATGAAAGAGGTCACAGTGACCTTGACCTTTGACCTAGTGACCCAAAAATGGGTGTGGCTTGCATCTACATATGAAGTTCCAAAGTTGCAGATGGAAGCACTTTAATTTTAGAGCCAATGTTAAGGTTTTAGCATGGCAGACGATGGACAACAGACACCCGACGGCGAGCTGGTTATGACAATACCTCGGGGTTTCTCCGAAAACAGCCGAGCTAAAAATACACGAACATTTTTTATTACAAATTCCTATAAATGTACACTTTTTTCCTTTTCTACTCACATGTGCCTATACAATGCATGGGCTTTTGGCTAAGTTTGGTGCCCTTGAAACCAGTTTTAAACACCCAATTATTCTCTGCATTGACCATTCCAGGGTGGGGACAAAAGTTTTATTCATTTGTATTTTTAATATTCAAGTGTTTTTGTCCTATTTCTAATCATTGGGTAATTGGTCCTTTACATGTTGATAAGATAAATCTACTGCTGATGCAAATGGAGTTTCACCTATTATTTTCTTAACTTTATCCACATTCTTTTATTACCACAAATCATTCACTTAATTTAATGATATCAATTAAAACTTGAATTTTGTAATTATTAAACAAAGAAGTATTTAATATAATTGATATATATATATATATATATATAACTATATATATAAATATATAAACATATTTTTATACAGTTTTTAATAATTAAAAACAAGAGATGTGTTTGTCGGAAACACAATGCCCACTATTGCGCCCCTTTGAAATAAAATTTCAATATATCATTTGGCAGGTTTAGAAATTATTTCCCTCTCCCTTTTCAAGCTTATTACTTCCCTTGGATGTTTTTTTTTACTTTTGACCTTGAAGGATGACCTTGACCTATAACCACTCAAAATGTGCAGCTTCATGAGATACACATGCATGCGAAATATCAAGTTGCTGTCTTCAATATTGCAAAAGTTATGGCCAATGTTAAAGTTTTCGGACGGACACTCAGACAGACAGACAGACGGACTGACAGTTCAACTGCTATATGCCACCCTACTGGGGGAATAAAAAAATTTATATTTGTTTTTAAGAGTGCGTGTGACAGACATACCTGTGGCCTCTATTGGCTGGAAGAGTGAATACCAAATCTGCATAATGGACATCAGGGCGTGAACCCCTATCTCTGTGGCACACGTCACCAGCCAGCGCACCATCTCCCGTCTGCGCCAGTTCATCGACATCAGCGTCATCCTCATCACCTGGAGACCGAGCTTGTATGCAGCGTTGAGGGCAGACGAGTGTTTGGGTCCGTCGGGCGGTGTGGCAATCTTGAACGCGTCTTGCGCGAGTTTGAACAGCTGGGTGGAACTGTGGATGTGCTGCTGGGATGCCTCTAGCACCGTGTGGAGACGTGACGAGGAACCTTGGGAAAAATAGGGCGGTTAACCATTTAACACTTAATGCATGTGCATCAAGTTTTGTCCCAGATTATCATGTGCAGTCGGCACAGGCTGATCAGGGACTAAACTTTTCCCCTTAACCCTTTGGACTAAACTTTTCCCTTTAACCCTTTGGACTAAACTTTTCCCCTTTACCCTTTGGACTAAACTTTTCCCCTAACCCTTTGCATGCTGGGAAATTGTCGTCTGCTAAAAAGTCGTCTGCTGAATTTCTAAAATTAGCATTTTCTTCGATTTTTTTCAAAGAATATTATCAGAATCGCAAACAGTTTGGATCCTGATGAGACGCCACATTCTGTGGCGTCTCATCTGGATCCGAACTGTTTGCAAAGGCCTTAAAAATTTGGTTCCTGCACTGAAAGGGTTAACCATATTTTCACTAAGAGACTTCCTCTAAACAGATATTACAATAAAAGTGACATGTGTTGTCTGTGATAAGCCTGTTCAGACAGCAAAGACTAATCTGAGCCTACACTTTTTGCACATGCATTAAGCCCCATTTTCCCACAGCAAGGCAAAACATTCATGTCTCTTTTGGCAAAACATCAGTGACACATCAAGGTCCACAGCATGCTTCTTGTTTTGTAATTAGCTCTTAACCACTTAGATACGCACTTTGAATGGTTTTCAGTCCCAAAAAGAATCAAATTTAATTAAAGATTTTTCTTACTTGAAAGTTTTAAAGCCTTCATTATTGAGCCCTTTTTTACTGAACTGACTGCGAGTTACTTACAGGCTGTTTTGTCTTCATTTAAACCCTTAGATTCTGATGAGCAGCAAACAGCATACACCTGAACAGACTGCCAGTTACTTGCAGGCTGTTCTGGTTTTATGTTGGTTGGATACAGACATTTTACCTTTGCTACCGAGAGGGGGAGGGTTAAATACAACATAAAAGCGGAAAATGGTTAAAATCAAATGTGTAAGAAATCTCTTTCTTCTGTAACTGTATCTAACCTATGGCTGCATTCAGGAGTGACACAGATGTGGACACTGCCAAGCAGAATAGCTTGCCTTTTCCAAAACAAGTCAAGCTAAAAATAACAAGAGATGTGTTCGTCAGAAACACAATGCCCCTATTGCGCTGCTTTGAAATATTTTTTAAAAAAATTTGACCTTTGACCTTGAAGGATGACCATGACCTTGAACTTCCACCATTCAAAATGTGCAGCTTCATTAGAATGCCGCTTTTAAATTTTTTATATTTTTTTTTACCTTTGACCTTGAAGGATGACCTTGACCTTGAACTTGAACTTGATGAACTTGAAATGTGCAGCTTCATGAGATACACATGCATGCCAAATATCAAGTTTCTATCTTCAATAATGCAAAAGTTATGGCCAACATTAAGTTTTTTTCTGGATGGACTGACGGACAGACTGACATACACACATAGTGACATACTGACTGACGGACAGTTCAACTGCTATATGCCACCCTACCGGGGGCATAAAAAGTCAAAAGTGTCTCACCTTTGGCAGCGTTCAGCAGTGTACAGGCCAGCTCGCACTGTTGCCCCTCCACGTGGCCCAGTATGAACCAGCGTGGAAACCGGGACAGCACCACCGAGCCCACGTTGTTCAACCCGTCATCCAACTCTTCTGTGTTCTCTAGCACCGGTAATCTGTGAACGAATGTTTTATTTTCATTTCAGTAATTCAGTTATATAATTGGAGGTCAGTCAAACTATTCACAGTTTGTAAAATGATGATCATTAGAATGATTGTCATAGATTAAAAAATATATACATTATGTTTAAACATGACAAATAACAATCCTGACTAAGAACTATTTTTTTTATTAACATTATTCTTGCCATTCTAATAAGAAAACATATTCAAAGACATTTTTCAAATATACGAAAAACTGGGAACAAGTCACTTTAAGGTATTTAAATGTAAAAAGACACAAACACAAAAGAGCCACAAAGCGATTTTACAAATTTAAGAAATTTCTTAAGGAGCTTTAAGAACACAAGCTTTGGATCTTTCCCTAGTCAAAATCATGCCCCACCCACTCACCTGAGAGCGCGCAGGCCGATCCTGTAGGCCAGGTCCTCGTTGTGTGAGAGCAGACTGTTGAACAGGTACTTGGCAAACGTGTGCATCGGGTAGCTCTCTGTGTGGATGCCCATGCCAAACCCACTGGTGGGACCTCCTGAACAGAAATATACTGGTGTCTCAACCATTTACCACTTAGGTGTCTAAATCATACACCACTTAAGTGTCTCAGGCTCTTGTCCTTAGTTTAAACCTATGTTTGTTTACTTCTATAGCATTTAACGCCTTGGGCTTATAGAGACACTCTGGTATCATCCTCTTCATAAGTAGCTTTAAGACTCTGTTCACATTTCTGCTTAATTACCTAAACCACATTTATAAATTGATGAAGAACTAAGAATGGAAATCAATCCGCAATGTATTTTATATTGATCACTTGTCTCAAATAACACTTGGTAGATGGTAACAAGAATTTTTCCAGATAATATTTATTGTATGTGATTATTCCTATCAATACTTTTAGACACATTTAGCGCACCTTCCAACATCCTATACTATTTTAAAGACACACCAAGCATACCTTCCAACATCTGCACACACTGTCGACACATGACCTCTACAAGGGTGGGGTCAAGGTCAAGGGCCGTGAGTTTCGTCAGCAGCTTCTCCTCCTGTTTGCACGTCTTCTCCTGCGCATACAGACCCGTTGGCATGTTCCTTTGCTGTCCTAGGCCTGTGCACATGGGAATGAACAATTTTTACTTTTAGCGACAAAGTTATTCAGATGCTGTATACAATCCAGGTTAGATGTTTTTTTAATTTGAAGCTGTGTTAGGGGTAAAATAAAATAAATGTAAGGCCTGCGCACAATAGAACGAACAATTTGAGTCTCGCTCTGTGAGAACTGGGCTAAATGTAGGGGCCAAAAGTTGAATCCCATGTATTAAGTCACGTTTTCACTGAGGGAGTCTAACTTTTATCATGAGTGACTTCATTACTCAGTGACAACATAAGATTGAGATAAGTTAGCAGCTGTGTAGGGAGCAAAATAAGAAGATAAATCCAAGACCCATTGGTAATCCAGACCTGTTTAACATTTCAACATTGGAAACAAAAAAGAAACGGTTACATTGTTATAACACTTTTCTTCAGTGATTTGGATTTATTTCCTTCGTATCTTTCAAATGTTTATCAACAATTTAGTATTAAACTGTCAATTAACATATCTTTTTCAAACGAAAAACTTTACTGTCACTTAAAATGGCCATAAGATGTCTGACAAGGCAGGATACCAACCTAAAAGTGCGGCCTCTAACGCTAGAGTGAGGTAGGATTCAGCTGGTTCATCGATGCCCGGTATCAGTCGGTGACCGTATCGCGCAGGCAAACAACTTGAGCCATTCTCATTGAAAAACAGTCTGCTACTCAGGGGATCTAGAAATATAATTGGCAGACAAAATGTCATTTTAAAGTGAAAACTTATTGACACAAATAGTATTGTAATGTTATTTAATACATAAATTTGTTAATAATGTATAGTGAAAACTTATTGACAAAAATAGTATTGCAATGTTATTTAATACATAAATTGGTTAATACAAATTGTATTTTACTGATCAACTGCATAGAAAATTATTACAAAGTATAAGTTATACACCAATAACCTCAGATAACATTTAAACAGGTATTGCTTAGAGTTAAAGTATTTTAAACATAGATTATATGGATAACAAATTGGGGGCCAGGGGAAATCAGACCAAACAAAACTCCCCAATACTTAACAGACTTTATAACCCTAAAAACCCAGTCACAGCCTAATAAAAGTTTTATTCTCTAAAATTTTTATCAAAATAACAAATATCAAATCAAAATAAATCTCAACTTATTAGGCAGCTAATACAAACTATAATACTGAATTAAATATCTATTTTACATATGTTTCTCAGCCGGTACAAGTGTGTTTTTGTGTAAACTTACCCAGGTTGTTTGGATTCTCCTCCATCTTGGAAGCCTCTAGAAGTGTGTCAAACAGTACACTGATGGGGTCCAGGGGATGTCCCACCCAGGGCTCCATGTTTGTCTGTACCAAGAACGATGTGCCTGACCCTCGACTTGTGCTTGGCATACCTGCACATCATACAATAACATTATTTCAACAATATCCAGGCAATGCAACTTAAACATGTCTTTGACAAGGAAATCGTATCAGGAGCAAGTTTTAATTGAAAATGTGAGACAATTTCACATTATAATACAATTCAGTATAACTGATACAGATTCACTTTAAGACAAGTTTGCATAAATATTTTTTTCTGATTGAAGAATAAACAGATCTATTAAACAAGAGCACCGCCTTGCGGGTGCAGACCGCTCATCTATTTTTCTTTTTAAAGGTGTAGGGACCTATCTCAATTTCAATCATAAAGGAGAGAGGGGTGGAGTGAAGAGGGGTGTATAGCGTGGGTGTGTGGTCATTTATGACATTATCTTCCAAAAATGCAAAAAAAATATTCTTTTTTTTGGGGGGGGAGGGGGGATTCTTGGATGGGATGGTTGGACGGTATTTCAAAAATAAAATAATAAAAATTAATATTTGTTTTTTAACCATGTTTAAAAAAAAACAAGAGATGTGTTTGTCAGAAACACAATGCCCCCCTATTGCGCCTCTTTGAAACATTTTTTTTTGTTTTTTTTTTACCTTTGACCTTGAAGGCTGACCTTGACCTTGAACTTCCACCACTCAAAATGTGCAGCTTTATGAGAACGCAACTTTGAAATATAATTTTTTTTGACCTTTGACCTTGAAGGATGTCCTTGACCTTGAAGGATGACCTTGACCTTGAACTTCCACCACTCAAAATGTGCAGCTTCATGATAACGCTGCTTTGAAATAAAAAAAAAATTACCTTTGAAATTGAAGGATGACCTCAACCTTGAAGAATGACCTTGACCTTGAACTTCCACCACTCAAAATGTGCAGCTTCATGAGAACGCCGCTTTGAATTTTTTTATTTCTTTACCTTTGACCTTGAAGGATGACCTTGACCTTGAAGGATGACCTTGACCTTGAACATCCACCACTCAAAATGTGCAGCTTCATGAGAACGCCGCTTTGATTTTATTTTTTTTTACATTGAAGGATGACCTTGACCCTCCACCACTCAAAATGTGCAGCTTCATGATAATGCCGCTTTGAATAATTTTTTGACCTTTGACCTTGAATGATGACCTTGACCTTGAAGGATAACCTTGACCTTGAACTTCCACCACTAAAAATGCACAGCTCCATGATAATGCCGCTTTGATCTTTTTTTTTTACATTTGACCTTGAAGGATGACCGTGACCGTGAAGAATGACATGGAACTTCCACCACTCAAAATGTTCAGCTTCATGAGAACACCGCTTAAAATTAAAAAAATTAATATTGACCTTTGACCTTGAAGGATGACCTTGACTTTGAAGGATGACCTTGACCTTGAACTTCCACCACTCAAAATGTGCAGCTTCATGAGAACGCCGCTTTGAATTTATTTTAATTTGATCTTGAAGGATGACCTTGACCTTGAACTTCCACCACTCAAAATGTGCAGCTTCATGAGATACACATGCATGCCAAATATCAAGTTGCTATCTTCAATATTAAAAAAGTTATGGCCAATGTTAAAGTTTTCGGACGGACAGACACCATAAATTTGATATTTGACCTTAAAGGATGACATTGAACTTGACCTTTCACCACTCAAAATGTGCAGCTCCATGATATACACAGCCATGCCAAATATCAAGTTGCTATCTTCAAAAGTGAACAAGATGCGTTTGTGAAACACAATGTCCCCCTATATGATGTTTGACCTTGTAGGATGACCTTGACCTTGTGAAGGATGACCTTGACCTTTCACCACTCAAAATGTGCAGCTCCATGAGATACACATGCATGCCAAATATCAAGTTGCTATCTTCAATATTGCAAAAGTATTCATAAAATAAGCGATTTTGGCCACATATATTTGACCTCTGACCTTCAAGGATGACTTTGACCTCGACCTTTCACCACTCAAAATGTGCAGCTCCATGAGATGCACATGCATGCCAAATATCAAGTTGCTATCTTCAATATTGCAAAAGTATTTATAAAATAAGCGATTTGGGCCACATATATTTGACCTCTGACCTTGAAGGATGACCTTGACCTCGACCTTTCACCACTCAAAATGTGCAGCTCCATGAGATGCACATGCATGCCAAATATCAAGTTGCTATCTTCAATATTGCAAAAGTATTTATAAAATAAGCAATTTGGGCCACATATATTTGACCTCTGACCTTGAAGGATGACCTTGACCTTGACCTATCACCACTCAAAATGTGCAGCTCCATGAGATACACATGCATGCCAAATATCAAGTTGCTATCTTCAATATTGCAAAAGTATTCATAAAATGAGCGATTTTGGCCACATATATTTGACCTCTGACCTTGAAGGATGACCTTGACCTTGACCTTTCACCACTAAAAATGTGCAGCTTCATGAGATACACATGCATGCCAAATATGAAGTTGCTATCTTCAATATAGCAAAAGTTATTGCAAAATGTTAAAGTTGGCGCAAACAGACAGACAGACCAACAGACAGACAGGGCAAAAACAATATGTCCCCCACTACTATAGTGGGGGACATAAAAAGTTATGGCCAATGTTAAGTTTTTTTCGGACGGACTGACAGACTTATGACATACTGACGGACAGTTCAACTGCTAAATGCCACCCTACCGGAGTGGGGGATGGTTTGGGTGGAGTCTATTGTGGTATGTAAGGTAAGAGTTGTTTTGTCAAAGTATCAATCAAATCTAATCATAAATAAAGAAGTTATGGCAATTTTGGCAAAATTTAATAATTTGACCTTGAAAGTCAAGGTCATTCAAAGGTCAAGGTAAATTTCAACTTGCCAGGTACAGTAACCTCATAATAGCATGAAAGTATTTGAAGTTTAAAAGCCATAGCCTTGATACTTTAGAAGTAAAGTGGATCTAAACACAAAATGTTACCATATATTCAAAGTTACTAAGTCAAAAAAGGGCCATAATTCCGTAAAAATGACAACCAGAGTTATGCAACTTGTCCTTTACTGTCCCCTTATGATAGTTTGCGAGTGTTCCAAGTATGAAAGCAATATCTATGATACTTTAGGGGTAAAGTGGACCAAAACACAAAACTTAACCAAATTTTCAAGTATAAAGGGCCCATAATTCTGTCAAAATGCCAGTTAGAGTTACATAACTTCGCCTGCACAGTCCCCTTACAATAGTTAGTAAGTGTTGCAAGTATGAAAGCAATAGCTTTGATACTTTAGGAAAAAAGTGGACCTAAACACAAAACTTGACCAAATTTTCAATTTTCTAAGTATAAAAAGGGCACATAATTCTGTCAAAATGCCAGTCAGAGTTACAAAACTTTGCATGCACAGTCCCCTTCTGATAGTTAGTAAGTGTTGCAAGTATGAAAGCAATAGCTTTGATACTTAAGGAATAAAATGGACCTAAACACAAAACTTAACCAAAATTTTCAATTTTCTATGTATAAAAAGGGCACATAATTCTGTCAAAATGCAAGCCAGAGTTATCTAACTTTGCCTGCCCAGTCCCCTCATGATAGAAAGTAAGTGTACCAAGTTTGAATGCAATAGCATTGATACTTTATGAGAAAAATGGACCTAAACGCAAAACTTAACCAGACTCCGACGCCGACACCGAGGTGATAACATTAGTTCATAATTTTTTTTCAAAAAATAGATGAGCTAAAAAATCTAATATAATTAAGTTACATTAATGTTATTAATTATGAATTCTTCAATAAAGTAGCACTTATTTGCATATATACTTTTTTATTTTTCTAGCATTTCAGTTTAATCAATTCTAAATCCTAACAAGGTAGGCATACCTTCATTGTCAATTCTATGTTTTTCAATATTCAACTTCTGCTGGTGTTTCAGCGTCTGCACTATTACAACAGCCAATCGCAATCCTTCCTGACTGTAACCATGGGAACGTAGAGCGTCCACACGCGCACAGGCAGTTGGCAGATGTTCTACAATATGCAAAAGTTGGAATAAGCCTTCAAAGATAATTTTTTCAAAATCTGAAAAAAAAAGAAGGAATATTCATCAAAATCAAAGGGCTTTCATAGCAGTTGAGCATTATTTTAGATTTGGTGAAAATTCTTTTCCAAACAATACTGACAAATAAGATGCTGCGATCAATAAACTATCAATTCCCGCCGATGCCCCTGTAGAAGCCTTATAAGTACTGATTAGTTGGCCAATTTGACTAAGTAAGTCACTGTCACATTCAAAAAAAAAAGATTATGTGCATGCGCCAAGTGTTGTATGGAAGAGTCAAAGCAAAAGTCTATCTAGTTTATCCAAGAATTGTGACCTTCTGAATTAGTTTAATTCCAAAAGTAGTTCAAGGTCAAAATTATTTCATGTGAAATGGTTGTGTAGAGTTTAAAAATCCAATAACCAACATTCAAAAATTTATTCAACATTAAAAAAAAATAAAGTCTAATTTTTATTATTAAATGTTATTATACCATGCCAAAGAGGTAGCCCCCGGCAGTCAAAGAGATAGCTTTCTCTGTCCGCCAGCTCCATGTTGAGGTCGTTCTTCAGAATCAACTGTAGGTGCACATCCTTCCAGGTCAGCTTGCTGGCCTCTAGCGCCCGATGGAAGATGGTTCGAGCCCGCGCAGGCTGGTGATTCAGCGCCGCACCTGCAATGAGCGCTATGGATTATAGAAGTTTGATAAGAGTAATAATCATCATTTACAAAGTTCTATGTTTAGTTTTCTCTATGAGTTATACTTGTGATTTCCAAAAGAGTATTTTAACAAGAAAATGTAAATACAAATGATTTTTTCTTATATCACGTTATAAATATATATTTAAAACAAGAGTGCCAAACTGTCACAAGATACGCCCGTTCGAAGGTTTTGGACAACTTGAACTTGATCTATATATCATCTAGACACAACTTCGGACCAAAGTTGGTGAAGATCGGATAAAAAGTACTTCAATTAGAGAGCGGACACCATGCTAAATGCTTGAAATGCACTAAGTGACCACGTGACCTAGTTTTTGACCCAGCTTCTGACCAAGTTTGGTGGAGATCGGATGAAAATTACTTCAATTAGAGAGGACAACATGCTAAATCTTTGAAATGAATTTAGTGAGCCCGTGGCCTAGTTTTTGACCCTGCATGACCCATATTCGAACTTGACCTCGATATTGTCTAGATACAACTTCTGACCAAGTTTGGTGAAGATTGGATGAAAACTACTTCAATTAGAGAGCGCCCACCATGCTTAATCCTTGAAGTGCACTAAGTGACCCCGTGACCTAGTTTTTGATCCAGCATTACCCATATTCGAACTTGACCTAGATACCGTCTAGATACAACTTCTGACCAAGTTTGGTGAAGATCAGCTGAAAACTACTTCAATAAGAGAGCGGACATCATGCTTAATCCTTGAATGGCACTAAGTGACCCCGTGACCTTGTTTTTGACCCAGCATGACCCATATCCGAACTTAACCTAGATATTGTCTATACACAACTTTTGACCAAGTTTGGTGAAGATCAGATGAGACTATTTAAATTAGAGAGCGGACACTGGCGTATAAAAAGGAAATAAAACATAAATTGTGCTAAGTTGTTAAAAAAAATCTTAACTCATTTTTTTACAAAATATTTTCTACAAGATCATGTAGATGAAAGATGTTTTTTGGCTTAAGACACACACTTCAAACCTGGCAACCAACAATTGTTCATACTTTTTTTGCTTTATTTATGTTTTATTTTCCTTAAAAAGTTTGTTTCAAAGTAAAGAATCACACATTAAGATTCACAGCAGATTGCTTGTTTTGTGATAAAAATTTCGTTTAAGTACATAAAGTACAAAACATAGCCATTCCATAAATATTTACCAAACACGGTTTAGCACAAGTGCAGTGTTCTTCAAAGCACCATATAAAAAATCACAAGACGCCCATGACATTTAACGGACGCAAACTTTTAATTTCACACAAATAGTAAACTGTGAATGTATGACTTGACTTAGAACGTATAAAGAACACTACCATGTATGATATTCTTTTTTCAATGAATATGAGCTGTTCTCTGTGGAAAGGGGGCTTAACCCTTTAAGCGCTGGAACCGAATTTTGAAGGCCTTTGCAAACAGTTTGAATCCAAACTGTTTGATATTCTGATAGTATTCTTTGATTTTTTTTTGAAGAAAATGCTAATTTTAGACATTCAGCAGACGATATTTTAGCAGACGACAAATTACCCAGCATGCAAAGGGTTAATGCATGTGCATACAGTGTCATCCCAGATTAGCACAGGCTAATCAGACACAACACTTTCCGCCCAAACTGGATTTTTTGCTCAAAAGAGACTTTCTGTAAACAAAAAATATCAGAAGAGTGGAAGTGTCGTGCCTGATTAGCCTGTGTGGACTGCATCGGCTAATCTGGGATGACACTTTACGCACATGCATTAAACCCCCCTTCCACAGAGGACAGCCCATATATATTTCTTGATCTTTTGTGTTGACATCTAAATAGATAAATCACTGTGATTAAATGAAATGGATTTAAATTCTTTGCAGGTTTACCTGGAGTCATTAACATCAGACTTTTACTGTCTAATGTACGCACACATTTTGGCTAATTTGGTAGGCAAAAATCCTGTATGTAAACTATGAACCCAGTGACATGGCATTTGTTTCTTCTGGTTGAATAAAAAGCCACAACAACATGGCTTACATTGTCTGAATTAAGCTTCTTTAGTGGTTTGTCACTCCTCTGCTTATTTAAATCAAACTTGAAAAAAAAGTTAGCCTTCAATAAATTCAAATAAAATAAATTAATAGTGTGCACACAAATAACACACCAATTAATTGACAAAATAACCAATTGCCAGTGTTTCTACTAGTAAGGCAGTTCAAAATTCAACCTGTACGTTCTTAAACTTAAGTTTATGCATTTAAGGCAATTAATTCAGTGCAGTAAATTTGTCTCCTCTTTTATCATGTAACATGTGATATGTTTTGTGATGCATTAAGTTTGAGACAGTAGGTTCTTTGCAGTGCAAAACAATTTTTCCATGAATCTGTCTCAATATTTAAAAGCCTGACAAAGGCGCAGTAGAAGGTTAAACAGTTCCTTTAAATGTTTTTGCATAAAAAAAACGTCTGCTCCTGTTCACCATGAAATTTACTGAAAATTTGTACTTAATTTCATTGAAAAACTCATGTAAAGATGCAGTTGTATCAGATAATGTTTTGCTTACCAAAAAAAAAATGCAACAAACAAAATATGTTTAATTAGTATGTTAAAAGTGGGTGAGAAACTTGAAATACAATCTAACAACGATCATATCAAATATAACTTTTTTTTCTCCATTCACAATAGCAAATAATAAGCTAAAAAAAAATTGTTTAACGTCATGGTAGAGATCCCTTAAGACATACCTGAAAATCTTTTAACATAATTTCTGCCTGTTGTACCAGCACAGATGAAGGGTTCTGGTCATGATTTGGTTGTTAAAAGTTTTCATTTTTCTAGAGAAAATAATTTCCAGCAATAATGCACTGTTTTACAAAATATTTCTTACAATTGATTGCATCAAATTTTTCATACTTCATATAAAACATAAATTTCCATATTCTTTTGATAGGATTAAATTGGAACAATTTACAGATATGTCCAACCCTTGATATGCTGGAAATTATCTTCGAATCATTTTATCCTTTCCATTTTCTCATTAAAAAAACAACCATGAATTTGTGAAACTATGTTTGGGGACAAATGAGTTGATTCCGTGTGTCTGTGTTCAAATCATTGTGCATTTAGTAAAAATATAGAAATCATGATTTCTACTGAAACATGAAAAACAAATAAGCCACGTTCTGGAAAAAAAAAAACAGGTTTAAAAGCATGTGCGTTAAGTGTTGTCCCAGATGAGCTTGTCCAGTCTGCACAGGCTAATCAGGGGAAAATCTTTACGATTTTATGGAGCTTTTTGTTAAAAATTATGTCCCTGATAAGCCTTTGGAAACAGCACAGGCTAATCTGGGACTACACTTTAGTCACATGCATTAAGCCCCATTTTTCCAAGAGAGGGGCTCAAAATGCAATACAATAAAAGCCCGAAAACAGCCGTGGCTGCATGGTATCGTCATTACCGAAGTATATCTGCGCACCTAAGTTGTCAGTGCCCAGGTGCGCGGTGAGCAGGTTACGACTGTCAGCATCCTCCAGGGGGCACGCGAGGTCAGCCGACCATTTCTCCAGCAGACCCTGCCACTGTTCCTTCTCGTGGCAGCCAGAGTTAGGGTTCAGAACCACGCACACCCATAATGCACCTGAAAATAACTGTTTTATCAAAGGTCTTGTTTAAAGGCCGAGTTTTTTTTTAGAAAAACTCACACCGATAATGCACCTGAAAATTACAGTGCTTGTTTAAAAGTTGTGTTCATTATGCATGATACGATTAAACACGAATTGCTCTCACAACAGTCTGATAAGAACATCACCTTGCTGGAACTTTTCACAGACCTAATGAATATATCATGCACCAAATGCCGTAAATTGTAGCCAGTTGTAATAATCGTGGTACAGACATTTTAACTCAAACACGATGCTGCATTCTATAAATGCATATAGCCCCAGAGGAAGCCTTGTCTGTATCAATTTATGGGCCCATTTGAATAATAATAGGTCAACAGTAAGCAGGTTTGTTTTCATCATGTTGGGAAAGGAGCCTTTTGGATTGGGAAAATTCGCTGGGCTTTGACTAAAATTGGGCAATTAGTTTTTTGTGAAAACCTTCCATTGGGAATTTTTGACTCCCATATGGCACAAATACTTATTTCATTGGGAATGGGGCAAATTACCAGACCCGATTTTGAATGAAAAAAAAACATAGGCTAGGTCAATGTCAAGGTGGAAATGAGGTCATATGATGTGAAAATGTTGTGAGTGTTCAATGATAACATAGTAACGTACCAAGTTCGTCCCACATTTGTCGAATTTTGTCGTTCATTTGTGTGGTCTTCCAGATGATTAATCGCGGGTCAGCCAGAAACTGTTCTGTGATGAGACGCAACATTCGAGCACCATTGGAATCCTTTGCTTGCAACATTTCCCGAACCTGCCGATAGATTGCGCAATACTGTGTACAGCTTCATAACACTAACCGGATGCTATATAAGCATAAGTGACACACTTACAGTATGATTAATATCTTTCGCGGGCAACATTTCATGAACCTGCTGATAGATTGCACAATCCTTTGCAAGGCTTGACAAGAACACTGACCTGAAACTCTCATTTAGCGTTAATGACAACACTTAAAAATGCGAGCTATATCGATGCTTGGTGTAACTTGTGCATAAAATATGTTTTACATAGTAAATGACAAAATAAAACCAAGTTAACGCACTATGCTTTTAACCTTTTACCATTTAAATACGTATTTTGACGCATTTGTAGTCCCTTAGAAAGTTTAATTTAATTAAAGACCTTTCTTACTAGATTCAAGTTTTAAAGGCTTCATTTCAAACCTTTAGATACTGATGAGCAGCAAACAGCATAAAACCTGAACAGACTGCGAGTTACTCACAGGCTGTTCTGGTCTTATGCTGTTTGCACATAGCCACTTTCACTTTGCTTCTAAGTGGGAAAGGGTTAACTTATATATGTGACGACAGGACAAAACTAAGTTATTCTCCTAACAAAACTTGCATAATATGGGCAGGGTTCTGGAAGTACTGGGCTTTTTCTGTGCTTTTTTAAATGCATGTTTAATTCTTTGCATGCTGGGTAATTTGTCTTCTGCTAAAATGTCGTCTGCTGAATTTCTAAAATTAGCATTTTCTTCGATTTTTTTCAAAGAATACTATCAGAATAGCAAACAGTTTGGATCCTGATGAGACGCCACGTTCTGTGGTGTCTCATCTGGATCCAAACTGTTTGCAAAGGCCTTCAAAATTCGGTTCCCGCACTGAAAGGGTTAACAATTTTGAATAGCTGGTTTTGCATACTAAGTTCCCTATTGCTTCTTGTCATTTTATTTCATACTTTACTGCATCAATGCGTACAGAGGCCATTTGCGATATCTTTATACTTTTGTCTTAATCAGTAAATCTATAGAATTTTTACATTGTGCATAAAAATGGGACTATTTTTTGTGTTACTGTGGTTAAGTTCAGTGTGTGATGTTTGTGTTTCATTTGGAACATATTTAATCAGTGTGGAATGTCAAAATGCTATTCAGTATCATACAATGTCAGTCATTAATGTGTTCAACTACAAAAAATAAAGCATTTTAATGAAAATGGATGCCATTATGTAAACAGCATTTAGCTGTAATGTGACTAGTTTGGGTACATGTTATAGTTTTTGTCTATTTCAATACCTTGATTTTTGAAAACAGATATGATGAACAAATAAAAGTGTTTGGATTCAATACCTTGATTTTTGAAAACAGATATGATGAACAAATAAAAGTGTTTGGTTTTCATCGTACACATAAATGAAATTGAAGTGAACGCGTTCTAAAATGACTTAATATTTATTTGTATTATTTGATTACTTTTTCAAGGTATTGCTAATTATTATAATTACTGTTTTATCATTGTGTTTGATTTACCGAAGATAAACATTTCCAAATAAATGTTTTATTATCAAATTAGCTCATTTGTTGTCACTTCAAACTAATATGTAAAAGGAGAATATTGATTTTCAAAATCTACAACATTTTATACACAGACCTGGTTGCCATACTTTAAACTGAGCACATTAAGACAGTAGATGGCTGTCAAGAAAGTAAACTCTGGACCTTTCTGAATCTGTGTATACAATCATAATATAATTAGACTTTGTCAATTTTTATTTAAAACAAGGGCTGTTTGTAAAACATGCATGCCCCCCAAATGGGCTGTCAGTTGTAGTGGCAGCCATTGTGTGAATACATTTTTTGTCACTGTGACCTTGACCTTTGACCTAGTGACCTGAAAATCAACAGGGGTCATCTGCCAGTCATGATCAATGTACCTATGAAGTTTCATGATCCTAGGCCTAATTATTCTTGAGTTATCATCAGGTAACCATTTTACTGTTTCGAGTCACTGTGACCTTGACCTTTGACCTAGTGGACCTGAAAATCAACTAGGGGTCATCTGCCAGTCATGATCAATGTACCTATGAAGTTTCATGATCCTGGGCATAAGCATTCTTGAGTTATCATCCGGGAACCATTTTACTGTTTCGAGTCACTGTGACCTTGACCTTTGATCTAGTGACCTGAAAATCTATAGGGGTCATCTTCCAGTCATTATCAATGCACCTATGAAGTTTCATGATCCTAGGCATAAGCATTCTTGAGTTATCATCCGGAAACCATTTTACTGTTTCGAGTCACTATTACCTTGACCTTTGACCTAGTGACCTGAAAATCAATAGGGTTCATCTGCGAGTCATGATCAATGTACCTATGAAGTTTCATGATAAATGTACCTATGAAGTTTCATGATCCTAGGCGTAAGCGTTCTTGAGTAATCATCCGGAAACCCTTTTACTATTTTGAGTCACTGTGACCTTGACCTTTGACCTAGTGACCTAAAAATCAAAAGGGGTCATCTGCCAGTCATGATCAATGTACTTATGAAGTTTCATTATCCTAGGCCTAAGCGTTCTTGAGTTATCATCCGGAAACCATCTGGTGGACGGACCGACCTACCAACGGACCGACATGTGCAAAACAATATACCCCCTCTTCTTCGAAGGGGGGCATAAAAATCTGATTTCTGATTTTTCATGATATATTCAAAACCATATTCTTTTTTTATTAACAAAAATATGTCATGTTACCACTTATAATTTGTTTTTGAAAGTATTATGTAAGTTAAAACAAAAGTTGTTAAAAAAACAAAAACAAATATTACTGGTTGTGTTAAAAAAAAAGATTCAATGTAAACTGACTGTATACAAAATCTTAAAATGCATTTATGTTGTGTTTTTTTCAATGTTGAATTTTTTTTATTCCCATTTATTTCCAAATATGCACTACTATACACACACTAAGGTCATTTCTCCCATATGATGATACAATTCAAGCAGTAATGTGTAATGTGGCATATCACATGTAAATCCCCTAATTCAACAAATTGTGGTAAACCTTCAAATATTAAAAAAAAACGGTACAGATCAACCATTAAACAATACAAACAGAAAAACATAGGATGAAAACTGTAAATTGACTTGAAGTGACTTAAATCCTATTTAGAGAATGAAAGAAATCCCTTAAACTCCTTTTTTTCCATGGGAAAGCAAATTCTGATGTCTCATTAATACCCCTTTCTGACAGGAAATGCACAGCCTAAGTAATTCAACCTAAGAATTAAAACAAAAGCAACCTCTGTTCTTTCCACTGCCTTGTAAGGACAAACATGTCAACCAATCAGTAATTGTTCTTTCCGTATTTCCAAACCAGACACAAAATGAAAGCCAACTGTCCAGCCATCACTAATTTACATCATTCAGTAACCAATCTGTAACCCAAGACCACTTTCGAGGCTACACTTTTTCGGCCAGGCTTGTAAACAACATATGCTTTGATTAATGGCAGAAGTCAAACAATTCTCGTTTCAGCAATTTAACAGTCAAACAAATCTTGTTTTGCTGCAATTTAACTAAAATCAAACTTAGCTTTTGACACCTTAAGTCTTAAACTATATTCACAGCATTTCAAACAGGAAAAGACAACTGACAACACCAAATTAAACTTAAGCCGTATATATATGAGAAAAAACAAATGAGGTAAAGAAAACATTTTGTGAGCGTTCAGTTGTTAAACTTTTGAATAAAAAAGTCATCTCCAAACATAAGTTAAGTCCTTGAATGATCATAGGCAGACTTGTAACCCAATTGGAATGCGATATCAAGATAACAGATCATTACTGCTTTAACAATAAACGGTTGTGAGTCATGCATGTATTTTAATACAAAGTTACGTTCTTTATAATCAGGTTACTTGCCACTTAACTCTGTCGTCACGTGTATACAATACAAAATTGTTAAGTTACAGAACTGAATAATCAACTGTACAAAGTTTTGTGAAATCCATTCAAAATATATTTCTGCAATAAAAATATGATAAACAAGAGCTGTCACCATAGTTATGTCCCCTATAAACGCTTGATAGAAGTTATTAGCTTTTTTCAAAACCTAAACGCAGATTTCGAAACCTGAACGCGGACCCTAAGTTCAAGGTCAAGGTCACAGGGGTCAAAATTTGTGTGCGTATGGAAAGGCCTTGTCCATATACACATGCATGCCAAATATGAAATTGCTATCTGAAGCGACATAGAAGTTATAAGCATTTTTTGAAACCTAAACGCTAAGTGTGACGTACAGACAGACAGACGAACGGACAGACGGACGGAGGGACAGTCCAATCACTAAATGCCCTCCTTTGGGGGCATAAAAATATATAAGAACAACTTAAAACCTAAAACCTTAAAACTAAAAAAATTATCAAAAAAATACAAAAACAATTTTCCTTATAAAATAACAAAACAAGATGAAATTTAAAATGTATTGTTCCAATAAATTTTCATGGAATATCTGTTATAGCTTGTTTTGTGAAGTTTGTGTTGTTTTTTAAGCTGTGATTAATCTTCTTTGGGTTTTAAAAAAAAATATGTGCCAAATGTACACTTAATGTCATTTATAAAACACATATAAAGAGGTCAAATGGAATTCCTTTTTTTATTAACGAAGTGGTTATGTATAAATTCAACTTTCTACATAGTGTCCTTGGTTTGTGGAAATCTTCAGTAACAACGAAAAAACACCCAACATTCGCACAAAAATTCCTTATGACTTGTTAGCTGCATATTCTCATTAATGTATGTGAAACTTCCTCAGAGTCCTTTCCAACAGCGCTCCAATCCCTTCAGATTGAAGTCATGGTTGAGCTTAAAATAACTACAAGTGAGCAGACAGGCTTAAAACATGGGAAACAAGGAAAACAATATTGGCCCAAATTTTTTTTAAGTGTTGTGTCAATATGGGTAATCATGCAGCCAGACAGACATTATGCATTTATACTGGTGAATTTGTTATCCATGGCAACTACCACTGCTTCCAAGGACCAGAGCCAGGATATTCCAGGATATTTTATCAATAGCCATTACGGAAAACAATACCCCCTCCCCACCCACCCCCATGCATGGGATGACATCTGTACAGCCAGAGATAGCCGGTTTTCCTATAAAGATTCATCTTAAATTACCGGCTTGTCTGAAATTTACACTTAATTTCTGGCAACAGGAATATTTATTCCCTGGGAAAGAGGAATATTAACAGAGACATCCACAGAACCTCCCTGGCTTAGGCATTAATTCATCACCAGAATGTGCCGTTTTTTTTTTTTTTCTTCAAACTGAAGCCAACAGCCTCAGTCTGATGTTAAATGGCGTAGAATGTTCTGAAAAATATTGCAGTTACCGGAAGATTGGTGTCCGATTGGTATCATTTATGTTTGGCTTTGGGCTTAAACAAAAATCCTTGTTTAATTTGTGGTTTGAATTCAATGAAAGTGCAGGTTAATTATAATCAACTTGTTCTTGATACAAGTACAATGAATGTGAATGCACAGTTGGACTGGGAAAAAGATTTATAAAATTGCATTGCTATAGTGTTAAGCAGTTTTTCATTTAATAAATATAATAAATTTGCACCTGTATGATTTTCTTATTGAAAATGCATAAAAACTTAATATTTATATGTTGCATTTTGATTGTGTAATGCAATATTTCGTTTCAGAACATCAAACAGCATATTTTCCTATTAATTTTTCATGTCACAAGAACATGCATATTTGTTGTGCATGTGAATCAAACTGTTAATTAGCTACATGATATTGTATACTGCACTCATTTTTCAAACATCCTAACAAAATGAAACAAAGCCACAGGGATTCATTGCATCTGTAATTCAATGTCGATAATAAAATCACATGCTCTGCTGTGACAGGTAATTCCTCCCCAGTGATATTGTTAATTGGTAGGCAGTCAATTTCTGTTTTTATTGCATCCAATATCTCCTACGTTTTTTGATTGGGCAATATGAATTTTCTTGCCTGATGTATGTGAAAAGTGTCAGATGCATGTTGCCAAGACAAAATAGTGGATGTTAGCCAGGAAATTTATTGCAGAACAACCTCCTGCTGCAGGCGGCATAATCAAGGACATGCTAGAAGCTCTTTGTTTGATACCAGGGCAGGAACATTCCTCAATATTTCTCAATCAACAGTTTCTACTGACAGATTCAGTTTATCCAGTTTGGTGTATAATGGAGATAATACACTTTGGGTTTCTTTTTAAGCAAAATCTTCTTTGTTAAATTTGTATTACTGTTTTCTGCACCTATAAGTATATTTCAAAGACCAGGTTACTAAAAGCCTTAAGTGCCATGCCTGTGGGGGGGGAGGTACTAATTACATGTTCTAGCAGAGGATACATTAAAAAAAAATTTTTTGATTTTTGTCATGTTGTCTGTCATACATTCTTGACAGAAAAAGTGTTTGTCAATATGAGCAATGATCACCTCTAGGGAGGCAAACACAACAAAAACGTTCTCAGCTCAAGTTTATCTCATACCACCATTATTTTATCGTAAAACATTCAAATTCTTTGAATTGATATCCCCACAAAAAAAAATTGTTACAGACCTATGGACTGACGGACTGACCAACAACGCAAATTCTATATCCCTCCACCTGTGAAGAGGGATAAAAGCCATGACTATACAGATGCTGAGTGCAAAACTCTGCAGAGCACGGGCAAACAAAAAACTGTCCCAAGTATTTAAATAATTTTCCAAGGATCCCTGTCTTCACAAGTTGTCAGATAATTAACGATTAAATAAGCCCACAAAAGCGTAAATACGAATCAATAAGGGCACTTAAGACAGCTTTTCCCCAGAATTCTCTGGTATTGATCAATTACTCATAAGCTGATCAGTACTGATATGGGAAACATTGGGAAAAAGGCTGGGAAAGGAAAAACTAAGGGCTTACGGCTCTTAAGAATTTTCATCATGAAGTAGTGGAAAAATACAGGCAAATACAGTAAAAGACCTCTGGAGACAATGCCTCGAATAGAAGCAAAAGACATTTGTTAACCCTTTGCATGCTGGGAAATTTGTCGTCTGCTAAAATGTCTTCTGCTGAATTTCTAAAATTAGCATTTTCTTCGATTTTTTTCAAAGAATACTATCAGAATAGCAAACAGTTTGGATCCAGATGAGACGCCACGTTCTGTGGCGTCTCATCTGGATCCAAACTGTTTGCAACGGCCTTCAAAATTCGGTTCCCGCACTGTAAGAGTTAAGTTTAATGAAGGAACTTCAGTAAGGTCCCAGTCTGCAGTAACATATGCTGTGGAAGCATCAAACAATTTATTGCAAGTCTGAGGGACTAATGGAAAATCGTCCTGCAGATATCATTTTCACTCAGAGTGAGAAAGTTGCCATGGATAACAATCAGCCCTCCATCTTTTTTCCTGGACAATCAATAGAGCACTCACATAAAAATTATCCAGACAGTTTACCAACAATTATTGAACTAGTTGGGACCACTGTTTATTTTTGCTAGTTTCTGTTGTTGGAAATAATTGGTTACATAAGGCTAAGAGTTGTTGGTTTAAAAAAAATATATAAAGCGTTACTTTTTACAACCTCAAATTAAAATTATATCATACTGAGGGTATATTATAGTAATATAAGAAAACATCAAAAGTAAAATGATATCTACATAAGAAAACTGCTGCAGCTCTGGGAACCTAATGTTAATTTCTAGCTTCTGTCTGAAAGGAAAACCCTATCAGCAATTTTTTTTTCATTAACCCATTTATGCCCAGTGGACTCTCCCATCCTTCAAAATTGGATCAATTTATTTCCAAAATTAGGGGTGTCAAGTATATTTATTTCTATATTTAGAATATTTCATAAAGAAATTCATTTAAGCAAACAGCGCAGACCCAGATGAGACGCCGCATTATGCGGCGTCTCATCTGGGTCTACGCTGTTTGCAATGTCCTTTTTTCAGGACGCTAGGCATGAACGGGTTAAAATGGATTATGCTTATTCTAGATTTAAAGTATTAAAATGATAAAGGCAGTTAATGTTGATAACTAACAGAGGCCACTGTGTTAATGTTTACATAATTCTGCAGCAAAATTTCTAACTTTTCCTGAAAAAGGTACACACACATTTGACTTTTTCCCTTAACCCTTTCCCACTCAGAAGCAAAGTGAAAATGGCTATGTGTATACAGCATAAAACCAGGACAGCCTGCGAGTAACTCGCAGTCTGTTCAGGTTTTATGCTTTTTGCTGCTCATCAGTATCTAAGGTTTGAAAATGAAGCCTTGAAAATTTGAATCTAGTAAGAAAAGTTTTTCATTTTATGAGATTATCTAAAGGATTAAAAACCCGTCAAAAATTGTACCTGAGTGGTGAAGGACTCAACTCTTCCTTGAGGAAATTCAGTCCCAGTGCACAAATCAATACAGAAAGTAGGGAAATACAAATATGGATAATCAATTGCCTTTCTTATGTCACTGACACTACACAGTCATAGTGTATGAAAAAATCCAGAAGAAAAAATCAGATTTGATTTGTGCAATAATTTTTAAAATATTAACCCTTTCCCCCATAAAAAGCAAAGTGGAAATGGCTTTTGCAACCAGCATAAAACCAGAACAGCCTGCTAGTAACTTGCAGTCTGTTCAGGTTTTATGCTGTTTGCTGCTCATCAGTATCTAAGGGTTGGAAATGAAGCCTTTAAAACTTGAATTTATTAAGAAAGGTAATTAATTAAATTAAACTTTCTGAGGGATTACAAAAATGTCAAACTACGTATCTAAGTACAGTCTAATTTGTCTGGACAATTTCCTGACAAGACATTTTGGCATCAATCATTTGAATGTGGCAAGCAGTTTTTGTACAATATCCAAGGCCATTATATGAATTATATAGAGAATAATATAGAGAATTTATATGAACTATGTGTTGCTCAAGAAGGAAAGTCAAGATGTTAAGACCCATTTTATCAGGAAAAAAATTAATAAGCAAAACAGAAACTATTTGCAACATGTTCAACATCTTGAACAATCAAATTTATAAGTCAATATTCGTAAAGTATTTTCGTGGAATCTTGTATCTTGGTGCTAAGTTTCCAGATATTTCCATATTTTGGCATGCATTAACAATGCATAAACACCAAATAACTTTCCCTGATAAATAAATAAAGATTTATTATAGTCTGGGAAAGGAGTCCTTGAAAATTATTTATATCGCAAAACAGGTAATAACCCTTTAAACCTTATATATGAGTCGTGTTCTGAGAAAAATGGGCATAATGCATGTGCATTAAGTGTCGGCCTAGATTAGCATGTGCAGTCTGCACAGGCTAATCTGGGACGACACATTCCCCTTCATGACATTTTTCATTTAAATGAAGTCTCTTCTTAACAAAAATCCAATTAAGGTGGACAAGTGTCGTCCCTGATAAGCCTATGCCCTGTTTTCTCAGAACATAACTCATATAAACACACTGTGACGCGCTTGTAGCCCCTTATCACAGAACACAACTCATATAAACACACTGTGACACGCTTGTAGCCCCTTATCACACAACACAACTCGTATATACACACTGTGATGCGCTTGTAGCCCCTTATCACAGAACACAACTCATATAAACACACTGTGATGTGCTTGTAGCTCCTTATCACAGAACACAACTCATATAAACACACTGTGACGCGCTTGTAGCCCCTTATCACAGAACACAACTCATATAAACACACTGTGACGCGCTTGTAGCCCCTTATCACAGAACACAACTCATATAAACACACTGTGACGCGCTTGTAGCCCCTTATCACAGAACACAACTCATATAAACACACTGTGACGCGCTTGTAGCCCCATATCAAATCTTTATAAATTTAAAATCTTCTTTACTAGAATCCAGTTTTAAGGCTTTATTTCCAACCTTAAATACTGATGAGCAGCAACCAGCATTAAACCAGAACAGCCTGCGAGTAACTCGCAGTCTGTTCAGGTTTTACGCCCTTACCCTAACCCGCTGGTTGCAAAGGCCATTTCACTTTGATTCTGAGTGCGAAAGGGATAATGCATGTACGTAAAGTGTTGTCCTTTATAAGCAAGTATAGACTGCTCGAGTCCTTGTACTTATACTAGTTAAACAACCAAGAATTCTTAAGAAAATATATATTTCATCAATAACTACTGAACATAATATAGATTAGTCCATTAGCATAACTGACAAAAAAGCGCTGAGACTTCACAGGCTTGGCTGAACAACAACCTTCCTCAGACAACATAATTTAGATTTATGTGACTGCATTGAGGATAATATCTCCATTATTATTATCTATGAAGAAAGATGTCTGGAACAAAATACTGTCCTGCTGTTGTCATCCTGGCCTTTGCTTATCGACCTTATATAGCATTTTGACTCATTTTCCTTTCCTCATTGACAGTGATTGCATTACACTTTGCATAACTTGATGGATTTTTTATAAAGGAAACAAGTATATGATTCTTATAACAACAAACAAAGCACCACCTTGAGGATGTTATCAACACCAATTATGCATGCAAATTTGTTGTTCCACGTATATTTAAGAAAAAACTTGTATAGTGTCTGTTTTGAAGAAATATATCTCAAAATACACCATTCTTAGCTTATTTTTGTCATTAAGCACCCCCCAATACCAAAAAAAAAGAATTTTTGGACTGAGTAATATTATCCACAGAAAAATATGAAACAAGAAGCCCATAAGGGCCTGAATCGCTGTACTGGTATAAACACTGTGCAAGTTTGGAAAGAATAAGATGGAAACTGTGTACTTAATCGCGCAAACAAAGAGAATTTTCTTAAATTCAATGGGAGATTATTGTGTACTTATTTCTCCGATACTGCTCATATTCAATAGGGTTCAAGTCCTCATTGATATAAAGATACTGTGCAAATTTGGAAAAAAATGGATAAAAACTGTGGAATTAATTGCGTAAACAAGCGGGATTTCAAAATTTTCTCATATTCAAGGGGAAGTCATTCTGGACTTATTGCTTCGATATTGCTCTTTTTTAAAAAGGGTTTGAGTCCTCATTGATTCAAAGACACTGTGCAAGTTTGCCAAGAATTGGATGAAAACTATGGACTTTATCCCATAAAAAAATGAATTTTCATTATTATTTTTTTCAAGGGAAGATAATTCTGGACTTATAACTCCGATATTGCTCTTTTTCAATAGGGTTTGACTCATCATTCAGAAAAAAACACTGTGCAAGTTGGTAAATGACGATGAAAACTGTGGACTTTATTGCATAAACAAGCCTTATTTCACAATTTTCTCAAATTCAAGGGGAGATAATTCTGGACTTTTTACTCTTATGTAACCCATTTGCAATAGGGTTTGAGTCCTCATTAATATAAAGACACTGAACAAGTTTGAAAAGAATCAGATGAAAACTGTGGACTTTATCGCGTAAACAAGAAAAAGTCTAATGCACGCACAGACAACGGAAACCACGCCATGACATAAGCTCTTCAGGCCTTCGGCCAGTAGAGCTAAAAACAAGATATGTGTTTGTCAGAAACACTTTGTCCCCTTTTGCGAAGCTTTGAAGCTATATATTTGACCGTTGACATTGAAGGATAACCTTGACCTTTCACCACTCAAAATGTGCAGCTCCATGAGATACACGTGCATGCCAAATATCAAGTTGCTATCTTTAATATTGCAAAAGTTATTGCAAATGTTAAAGTTGGCGCAAACAAACAAACACAAACAAACCAACAGACAGGGCAAAAAGAATATGTCCCCCACTATAGTGGTGGGGGACATAAAAACATTAAATTCTTTCCAAAACTTTATGACATTGTTCTCTTTAGCTACAAACAAGTTGGGCACACAATCAAAGACCAGCAGGAAATTGGACAATAACTGAAGGAATGGGAATGGACCCATAATTATATGGCGTCAATATCGACTGAGCAGGTACCTTGCATCTGCAGAGATAGATCACAAAAATTAAAACAGATCGCGTACCTTTGCAAACATAGTGTTGATTGGTACAAATCTAGAAAGAGCAGTTTCCTTTGAAAACACAGCATTTAATCATTCATATGAGCCAAGTTCTTTTAAAACGGGACTAAACACATGTGCATTAACTCTCTCCGTGCGGGAACCGAATTTTGAAGGCCTTTGCAAACAGTTTGGATCCAGATGAGACGCCACAGAACGTGGCGTTTCATCAGGATCCAAACTGTTTGCTATTCTGATAGTATTCTTTGAAAAAAATCGAAGAAAATGCTAATTTTAGAAATTCTGCAGACGACAAATTTCCCAGCATGCAAAGGGTAAAGTGCAGTCCCAGATTATCCTGTGTGCAGTCCATCCACACGGGCTAATAGGGACAATACTTTCTGATTTTATGGAATTTTTCTTACAAAGAAAGTCTCTTCTTAATGACAATCCAGTTAAGGCTGAAATTGATCTGATTAGCCTGTGCATATCTAGACAGACTAAGTGTGATTGTGCGCATTTGCATTAAATGGTAAATATCTAAACAGAGTGCATGCCTTTGCAGACAAACTATGTAGCACAGGTACCTTTGCAAACATTGCGTTGAAGTGGTTCGCGGAGCTGAGGTAGTTTCCCTGAGAGAGATAGGATCGAGCCTGTTCCCGCACTTGATCCTCGTCAAGATGCCAACTGTTGTCATCATCCACAGACGCACCCGCCGTAGGGTCTGGTGCACCTGAAACACATGAAAATTGGATGATTGTATTTGTTAGTTAGGTCAGGAAATTGTGCTTGGTGGCATTATGATTTATAATTGGGGATGGCATCGAATACCAATATCGGTATTCGAATGTTCGCAAATTCATTCAATCGAATATTTAAATATTTGCACAAAACGGCTGGATTGATTTTACCTTGTTATGTGTTAATTTCCATTGGTTTGTAAGTTATATCCGTTTGCTAAATACGAGGCTGTTTATTAACGTTGCTATCGAAAAATTGTATCGCTGTCGACTAATACTATGACCGATACTGTGATTGGGCACAAATAGAATGAAAAACATCGTGTCATAGAATTTTATTTTTTAATAATTCCACAGATTTGTAGCAGACCGCGCATATGTAAAACTAAGTTTACACACATTACACGTTGCGGTCTTCTTATCTACAGACCGTGTAAAGTATTCCATACTGCAGAAGGGGCTGGTGGCATTTTCAGATTTGAATTATGATTCCTTGATGATTGTTTAGTTTATATCATCTGTTACTTTTGAGTAATTCACATATTTAAATGTCTGTTCAAACTGTGATCACAAAAACTTAATTATTATTCGCAAGTAAATTAAAGTCCTTAATTGGTACCTAATTGACAAACAACAGTTCGGGCCCTTTCTTATAGTGAGTATATTGCATTGCGCGATTTGAGTAATTCACACATTTTAATGGCTGTACATACTGTGATCACAAAACTTAATTATTATTCGGCAGTCAATTGAAACCGTTAATTGGCACCCCATTGGCAAACAACAGTCGGGGCCTTTCTTAGAGCGTGTATATTGCATTGCACAATCAACACTGATAGGGCAGCGTTATCAGTTTGACACGAAGAACGTCAAGTCAAACATGTTACTCCCAGGTGATTTTGGTTGCTTTTTAGTAAGCGGTTCGCAGGTCATTAAATATTGGTGAAATTACGTTTGAATAAAAATGCGAATATGCGAATATCATTTTTATTATTCGAATGCTGACCATTCAATCGAATATTCGAATAATTTTGCCATCCCTATTTATAATACATTTATAATATAATATATTACTTCACTCCTTAATGCATAAGAGCCACAAACAAGTTACATTATTTAAAGCAAATATCACAAATACTAATTGAAAAGTTGTCTTAGTATTACATAAACATAAACATGCTATGTTTTGGAAAGTAAGCATTAGCAGAGGTACCTCGCATGTGCTGTCATTATTGTACTCATTTTCATCATTTCACCTACTAAGTTTACCAGCTACACATGTATGAACTAGCTTGGGTGTCTTCACAATTTTGTTTCCCAAGAACCCGATTCACTTACACACGAAATAAAATAAAGAGAATTCACAATCAGATTGTGTCTTGTTCTGATAAAACTGGGCATAATACATGTGCGTAAAGTGTCGTCCCAGATAAGCCTGTGCAGTCCGCACAGGCTAATCAGGGACGACACTTTCCGCCTAAACTTGACTTTCGGTAAG
Source organism: Dreissena polymorpha (assembly GCF_020536995.1). Taxonomy (NCBI): domain Eukaryota; kingdom Metazoa; phylum Mollusca; class Bivalvia; order Myida; family Dreissenidae; genus Dreissena; species Dreissena polymorpha. The sequence goes on along the minus strand of NC_068357.1, from coordinate 50,221,550 downwards.
GAGAGACTTCCTTTAAACTAAAAATACCATAAAAGCTGAAAGTGTCGTCCCTGATTAGCCTTTGCGGACTGCACAGGCTAATCTGGGACGACACTTTACAACATGAATTAAGCCCAGTTTTCTCAGAACAAGACACGATTGTTTTCCTCTCATTCAACCCTATCCCAAACCTTGTAGGGAAAAAAAGGAATAATTTTTTGTAACAAAAAGACATATTTGCAGCTAAACCAAACTCCTCAGAAAGTAATTTCTTGCTTAAAATATTGTGCAAACATTTCCTAGATGTTACTTGGCAACCTAGCTGATTTGATGAGCTTTGTCATAAAGAGAATACCAGGCCTTTTGTGCCACTGAAGGATGCTCTTCGTATAATTACAGTCGTAATATTGAACAATCCCTGTGGCCATTTCAACATCATGGTCGCTTAATCAGCCTGACAATAACTGACTTAAGATGACGAGTGATTTAGCTCTAAGCCTTCCATCCATTCATCTTGTCTGTGTGATGATTGAACAGAAATCAGCCCTATGTTAGAGCTCAAGGGCCGAGAGTTGTCAATTGAAAATTATGTTCTTGTGATGAAATAGCTATTTCAGTGGCCCGCAATTCCGTTCAATGGTTATGATGCCACAGAGCGTTATTACGACTTTCCGATAATACTACTGAACAATGCACAATCATACTCAATGACAAATGTACAGTATTAATTGCAAATATTACCCTCTTTGAAGATTTTTAAGGAATTAAAACAAATAACATTCTTATCAAAGCCAAATGGCATTTTTAGCAAGATGTCTCATTTAGAGGCTATAGCTGGTAGCTCACTAAGCTAATGGCAGGCTATAGCTGGTAGCTCACTTAGCTAATGGCAGAAGGCTATAGCTGGTAGCTCACTTAGCTAATGGCAGGCTATAGCTGGTAGCTCACTTAGCTAATGGCAGGCTATAGCTGGTAGCTCACTTAGCTAATGGCATGCTATAGCTGGTAGCTCACTTAGCTAATGGCAGGCTATAGCTGGTAGCTCACTTAGCTAATGGCAGAGTAAATTCTTGCACCTGCTAGAACATCAACAATTCTTTTTTACAGGCTACATATTTTTATAATCATTACTTTGTTTTACTGCAAAAAGATACATCAAACCCAAAATCTTTTGCAAACTATTAGTGAAACATTACATTATCAAACATATTTCATGAATGACTCATTTATGCATTTTGTTTGCCTATCATAAAAATAACTTCATGCATGTTAAGTCTCCAACCTAAATCAATAGCAACAAAAGATTTTCCAATGAAGCCCTTAATTATTTTGCAATTAATCTTCTCTCTTGATCTGAAACAAATACCAGAATTTTTCTTTCCTCTTATTTTTTCTGTTGGACTAATCACTTTTCTGACATTGCTACCCTTACAACTTGGAAATTTTACAGCGTTTCTGATTCTTTTGTTTCACATTGCATGCATAATAAGCATGTTGCAACTCTCTCATTCTTCAATAACCAGAGAAGCATTAATTCTTGGAGAGTGTGTTCTTTTAAACGTCACTATTCATTTTGTTCTCTAGACTTTGGGCTCCACATGTCTTTTGTTTGGATAATTTTTGTAAATATTTGATAGTTCCAAAAGAAATGGCAAAGGGCGTTTCCCAGAAAATTGGAGCAAAACATGCGGGACTGATTTCACATGTTTTAAATCAAAGATCTGAGCGTTAATTATAAGGAAGAAACAACTTTCAGAAAACAAGGACTTGTATTTGTTGGACAAAATGGCATAATACATTGACTTATGATTGAGTATTTATGGGGCTATCACAATTCTATAATAACATACACAACTTAATTTATCATTATGAAGCAACAGTAATAATTTAAGGGGTTTGATGGAAACAAGAGGGCCATGATGACCCTGAATCGCTCACCTGACTAACCTTGCTACATCAACTTAAATTCTATCAGACCCATATACAATACCAAGAAAGATTTCATTAATTAATACATTCTGACAAAATTCATCTACACAAGGTTTTACTAGAATTGGCCCGGTGACCTAATTTTTGACGCCAGATGACCCATATACGATCCAAAATCTGATATTATCAAGATAAACATTATGACCATACTTCATTAAGATTAGATAAAAACTATGACCTCTATTGTCTACACAAGGTTTTTCTATGATATGACCTAGTGACCTAGTTTTTTACCACAGATGACTCAAATACAATCCCAACCCAGATTTCATCAAGATTAACATTCTGGCCAAATTTAATTAAGTTTGGATAAAAACTGTGACCTCTACTGTCTAAAAAAGTTGTTTCTTTTATTTGACCTAGTGACCTAGTTTTTGACCCTGGATGACCCAAATTCAATACCAACACAGATTTTAACAAGACAAACATTCTGACAATATTTAATTAAGATCTGATGAAAACTGTGACCTCTATTGTCTACACAAGGCTTTTCTATGATGACAAAATTTCATAAAGATTGGATGAAAACTGTGACCTCTATTGTCTACACAAGGTTTTTCTTTTATTTGACCTAGTGATTTAGTTTTTAACCCCAGATGACCCAAATACAATCCCAACCCAGCTTTCATCAAGATAAACATTCTGACCAAATTTCATAAAGATTGGATGAAAACTGTGACCTCTATTGTCTACACACGGTTTTTCTACTATTTGACCTATTGACCTAGTTTTTGACCCCAGGTGACCCAAAAACAATCCCAACCCAGATTTCATCAAGATAAACATTCTGATCAAATTTTATAAAGATTGGATGAAAACTGTGACCTCTTTTGTCTACACAAGGTTTTTCTATTATTTGACCTAGTGACCTAGTTTTTGACCCCAGATGACCCAAATACAATCCCAACCAAGATTTCATCAAGACAAACATTCTGACCAAATTTCATAAAGATTGGATGAAAACTGTGACCTCTATTGTCTACACAAGGTTTTTCTATTATTTGACCTAGTGACCTAGTTTTTGACCCCAGATGACCCAAATACAATCCCAACCCAGATTTCATCAAGATAAACATTCTGACCAAATTTCATAAAGATTGGATGAAAACTGTGACCTCTATTGTCTACACAAGGTTTTTCTATTATTGACCTAGTGACCTAGTTTTTGACCTAGTGACCTAGTTTTTGACCCCAGATGACCCAAATACAATCCCAACACATATTTCATCAAGATAAACATTCTGACCAAATTTCATAAAGATTGGATGAAAACTGTGACCTCTACTGTCTACACAAACAAATTGTTGACGGACGCACGCACACACAACGGACGCCAGACATCAAACGGTCACATAAGCTCACCATGTCACTTCATGACGGGTGAGCTAAAAATAAGGGAGGTCTGGGCAAATGAAAACTATTTTTATTTAAGGCTTGAGTGCATAATTTTGGGACACAGTGACAATGTAAATGCAACTTGTCATACCAAAAGTATGCCATTATTTCGAAGGTCAAATTCGCTTTCCCATCTTAGCTTCCCATTTTCGTTAACAAACCCAACAAAAATATATTGAACCCAACGTGAGACCTATGATACATCTTTTGAAAAGATGTGGTCAACTGAACTCCTCACCTTTTAGCAACAGTCTCCTTGCCCTGTGCTCTTGATAAATCACAACCAACCAACAAGCAGCATGTAAAGAGGCCTTAATAATTAGCGGTCATCAGAAGGGAAAGGTCATTATGCAATTCAGTGATATGGCTTAACTCTTCACTTCAATGCATTTTTGTGGCCAAGATTCAATGAGCTCAATTTGCCGATCTTGACAATGTATGCTTTGTTTGACATGAAAAACTTTCCAAACAAGCGTTGAAAAAATGTTAACTCAAAATTATTGTAAACCACGTCTTAAAGGCAACCAAAAGCCCAAATTACCATTTACTGACAATACCTTACTGGCTGAGGGCTCGCAACACAATATAAATTAGTCACAATGTTGAACAATAATATCTACAATTATTGTGTTTTATGAACCATACGCCATGGGAAGGTTACACTATACAGTGGGGCATGTTTTTTGTAAATAGGTAACTAGGTATACATTAAGAGGAGAGAGGTCCTATAAGGGAGTAGACGAATAAAAGGAGAAAATTAATGACCATGACACTTAAAACTGAAAACCAGGGACATTGGATTATGTTGTAACATCCAACATGGGAAGGGACTGCGAAGTTTCTATTGAGCCATTTTAAAGTATCCGTAGAAAATTATACTATAAATTCAATTCATTCACTGACATGGAGTGAAACATTTATTCTCTGAAAGAATGTTAATCCGTCTAAACAGTCACATGCCAAGCAAGTGTGCCATAACTTAAGATAGCTTCATCTTCAACAGAGTATAGTATTATAATTTCAATTGACACACAGCTGACTTGGTTACTTGGTCCTAAACATTTGATGTAGGGCAAGATCTAGAGCAAAATAGCAGGGTCCTGTGCCCTGTTCCTCTTTGCTTCCACCCTCCTGCCCCTCTAGATTGATAAAAACAAGAAATTCGTTGAATTGATATCCCATGCCAATATGCTTCTGGACACAAAAATGTTATCTTTGACACTCAAAAAAGCATTTTTTTAAGATACAAAGGGCCATAACTCTGTTATTAACAGATGGTGTACAATGCCATTTGGCGTGCATCATCCCCTAATCCATATATATATACATATACCAAGTTTCAATGAAATCCGCCAAAGCACTTCCAAGATATGGCTCCAGACGGACGGAAATACGGACGGACAACGCCAAAACAATATCCCTCGCCGATGTCGGGGGATAATAAAAACCTGAACATCCTTAAAAATTGAATCTATTTTTTGCTAAGAAAGGTATATGGCGAATGGATTATAGACTATGCTTAAAAGGCATTAGAGCAGGTGTTGGACAAACCAAAATTATAAACAAACACATCACATACAGTACACTCCACGCGTTTTCCCCAATTTCCCTCCATACTCCGCGGGTTTCGACCTGGAGGGAGATTAAGAAAATCCCGCTATACGCGGCGTTTGCATGATTTTGGACGCGGCGGTAAACGATCGGCAAAACTGATAAGCCGACGCGGCGGCCCTCGGCATTGGCAACGCGGGGAAAACTCCGCGTTTTACGAGATAACGATCAATTTAATTTTGTTTGACTTCCTGATTTTCAAATAAAATTACATTTATTACAAGTTCATACATGTACATGTAGTATAATATTTACAATTAAAAAAAAACAAGATAGATCGATCCCGACGTGGTTGTGGAAGTAGTTGTTGTTGTATAGAAAACTCGTTGATTTACGACACACAAAACGTCGTCTTTTAACTAATACTTACCAATTAATATAAACACAGTTTGCAACATTGTTTTTATTTTGATAATTTAATCCAAAGTTTTCATGTTAGCAGCTGATTTTCTATACTGAACATGGATACAAATGACCAAGGACCCTACAAATCTCGCAAATCTGTGTGAATTGACAGTTTGACGTAATCATAGAAAAGCCGCTTCCTGTCTAAAGGCATAACTTACTCAAGTAAACACGTTCAACGAATGCATAAGGAATGGTTTTAATTGTCGGAACAAAGTTAATTCTCTGCTCGCTAATGCATTGATTTTCTCTTTGTTTGTAGGTTATTCCATTGATTGCTAAAAGGTGGTAACTATTGAGTTGATAATTGCATTTAATATTCACAGTTGTCTTCTTGTTGCGTCGACATTCTAAACAATGTTTACCAGTAATTATGGACCAAATCGGCAGAGTGACATTCACACATGTTAATCCCTTTTGTCGAAACATCGCAGACAGCAGTCTACACAATAGGTCAGTAGACAAGCTTTGCATGTTTTCATAACGTCAAACACTTAAAATCCAGTTCCGCCCAGATGTCTTCTTTATTCAGTTTACAGTACAATAAGTGTTAAAATAATTACTCTACTAAAATACCGTAACGATAAAGATTCGGCGTGTTCGATTTGAAATTATTTTAGAGGAAATATCAACTTATTCGCGATATAATTTCGTTAATAAATACCAAAGAAACTTTTAACCGAAATCAAAAAAATTCAATGTTCTCTGCGCTACAAAGTTAGTATAAACAAGAAATATCTTTAAAAAAGATATACGGCGTAAATAGTTTAATGAATGAGATCAAGGATAGCGAATGTCTTTTTCTGTGCAGTTCTTAGCTGCATCACACGCAGTAAGGGATGTTCCGGGGAGTTTTCGCGGCTTATTTTACATTATAACATATTGCTGGTCATAAACCTATAGATACAAAACAGAAAACCAAAAGAAGAATGGAAGTGAAATTTAAACATATGAGTCAACCAGCAACACGAGAACAAACCTGTTTTAGTGGTCTGTCGGGCATTGCTATTTGATTCGATTATTAACAGTATCGAGAATCATCGTGCTCATGCTTAAAGTGATATTATGGGCATTTTGCACTGTTGAATTGAGCTGAAAAGAATTAACAGGTCAAAATAGTTAGTTAAAATGTGGTTACTGATCAATTATCTGCAACTCACCTTGCTACCAGTTGTTTATAAAAATATATTTTATATTCGATATTCTTACGTGACCCACCCAGTCCTGTAAGCCGAAATGATCCGTAAAACAATATTGTGTCTTTGTGTCGTATGAACAAATCTGCACTAAAACTAAATTTAGGTTCAACTCGTAAACTCATGATCAGTTGTCAAACGAAAGTACGGTTAATATTCAAATGCATTATTTTTCTCTTTCTGGTATATTGTTTTAGTATGTTGATGCTGCATTAATTACTATAAGTGTATATGAAGTAGAAACATCAAAAATAATCAACGGTTGCGATAGACACCTATAAACTGTTACATGCTCATAATATCACTTTAGAACATTAGGCAATATGGTGAAATAATTATTGTTAAATTTATTAAAAATAATATTTATCATTGTATTGTTGAAAACACATTAAGAATCTATTATTGACATACCATAATTATATTGCTGAATATCTTCTTTTAACATATTTCTGGTCTAAAGAAAATTCCAGGTCACCTAGTTCACGGATAGCGTCTTTATTATATAACGATTATTTTACTGACCGCGAACTCCGGTGATGACCTGTATATAAACTCTGAATGTCCGCGACTTGACCTGAAACCTCGCGGGTTGAAATGCAATTCTTTAAAGTGAGGCCTCGCTTCCACTGCTCTTTATACTTTTACATGTTAACATGTTGACAGGAATATGGAAGTAAGTACTAAATATGAGAACATAGCCTTTTAAGTATAAACGCTTTTGCGCTGGTAATACTCTGAAAATAAAAGGTGTACGCACAAACTGTATTGATGTCGAGAATTGAGTGTAAAACTGTTCTATCTATTAAGCCTTTTCATTAGAGATAAAATTGTTTCATACAGTAAAACAGTGTTACAAAGACGCGGATATGTTTCCAATGTTCTGGTGGTATACTCAAATCAGCCATTGGAATAAATGAAGTGTATTCATTCGTACCTAGCCGCGGGAAATTTTATTTGAATTTTATTGGACACTTACAAAGGTCAAGTCAGGGTGAAAAGCTGGCTTATGCAGCTTACGCCGAAAAAAATCAATACACGCACGCTTTGCAGGAGTATACATTGTACCTTGACCTTGTACATTGCAGCATAATTTTCGCGCGCTTTTGTCGGGAAATATACGTGTAACTGTATATTGGAAGCATTTGTAAACGTCGTGTTAACAATTAAAAATCGTAGTGTGTTTCGGATTACTAATTATTATTCTCATTTGGAAATTTTACGGAACATTTATTCTTTTGTCATATATGTTATGATTTATTATTAATTTGTCAAATGTATTATATTCATTCATATTGTAGACGTACCTGTGAATTAAAAAACATGATTTTTATACGTATTAATTTTCTATACAATTATCTTTTTTATACATGTACTACAGTATTTAAACAATTTATTATAATAATGTTTTTATTTTTTGGCATGCCCAGTAGCACACTGCTAACGCGGCGTTGCGCGGCGATCACTGATAAGAACGGAAAGTGTCTGCATTTACCGACAAGCCTAAAGTAATACACGCCGCGGGAATTAGCGAACGCGGCGTAACGCCGAGCGTTTTATCGAGTTCACCTCGCTCTTCCAACGCCGCGTGAACACTCGCTAGCAGAAAAAAACCCGCGGAGGGAGCGCGTTTTTTGGGGAAAACGCGTGGAGTGTACTGTACACAATAAGAAAATGTCACAAGACTTGTCCACCTTCCCCTCCCCCCCCCCTTCTATTTTTGGGCAAAACCCTGGCATATGATATTATACAAGTAATATAAATATGAATACTAGCATTGTCAATTCCATAAAAGCGGAAAGTATTGTCCCTGATAAGCCTGTGCTGACTGCTTAGTATTGTCCCTGATTAGCCTGTGCTGACTGCTTAGTATTGTCCCTGATAAGCCTGTGCTGACTGCTTAGTATTGTCCCTGATAAGCCTGTGCTGACTGCTTAGTATTGTCCCTGATTAGCCTGTGCTGACTGCTTAGTATTGTCCCTGATTAGCCTGTGCTGACTGCTTAGTATTGTCCCTGATTAGCCTGTGCTGACTGCTTAGGATTGTCCCTGATTAGCCTGTGCTGACTGCTTAGTATTGTCCCTGATTAGCCTGTGCTGACTGCTTAGTATTGTCCCTGATTAGCCTGTGCTGACTGCTTAGTATTGTCCCTGATAAGCCTGTGCTGACTGCTTAGTATTGTCCCTGATTAGCCTGTGCTGACTGCTTAGTATTGTCCCTGATTAGCCTGTGCTGACTGCTTAGTATTGTCCCTGATTAGCCTGTGCTGACTGCTTAGTATTGTCCCTGATTAGCCTGTGCTGACTGCTTAGTATTGTCCCTGATTAGCCTGTGCTGACTGCTTAGTATTGTCCCTGATTAGCCTGTGCTGACTGCTTAGTATTGTCCCTGATTAGCCTGTGCTGACTGCTTAGTATTGTCCCTGATTAGCCTGTGCTGACTGCTTAGTATTGAACCTGATTAGCCTGTGCTGACTGTTTAGTATTTTCCCTGATAAGCCTGTGCTGACTGCTTAGTATTGTCCCTGATTAGCCTGTGCTGACTGCTTAGTATTGTCCCTGATTAGCCTGTGCTGACTGCTTAGTATTGTCCCTGATTAGCCTGTGCTGACTGCTTAGGATTGTCCCTGATTAGCCTGTGCTGACTGCTTAGTATTGTCCCTGATTAGCCTGTGCTGACTGCTTAGTATTGTCCCTGATTAGCCTGTGCTGACTGCTTAGTATTGTCCCTGATTAGCCTGTGCTGACTGCTTAGTATTGAACCTGATTAGCCTGTGCTGACTGCTTAGGCTAATCTGGAAAGACTTTACACACAAACATTTCACTCTTTCAGTGCTGGAACCGAATTTTGAAGGCCTTTGCAAACAGTTTGGATCCAGATGAGACGCCACAGAACGTGGCGTCTCATCAGGATCCAAACTGTTTGCTATTCTGATAGTATTCTTTGAAAAAAATCAAAGCAAATGCTTATTTTAGAAATTCTGCAGACAACATTTTAGCAGACGACAAATTTCCCAGCATGCAAAGGGCTAACACACTTATGCCAGGGCAAGACTCAAATGGTTTAATACAAAGTTTAAGCATCCCTTCTTGAGAACAGAATTCTTCCAACCTCTTCCATGTCATAATAATGTTAAGACACTGGGTTTAACATTTTAACCCCCCTTTAGTCACAAAAAAAATCCTCACCCACACATGTCCCAACTCCAAGATGACTTCTTTGTCTTATAAAGTCTCCTCAATTACCCCCCCCCCCCCCCCCCCCCCCCCCCCCCCCCCCCGAGAATCACTGGTGTAACCAAGTACCGGATTTTTGAAATAAATTACCAAGCACTTGACTGCTCTTATAGATATCAAGCCACATGTTTTTTTTATGTTTTATGAACAGTGGCAAAATTGGTTTCTGCCACGCTGTGTAACCACGCAAGCTTTAACACTTTCAGTGCTGGAACCAAATTTTGAAGGCCTTTGCAAACAGTTTGCTATTCTGATAGTATTCTTTGAAAAAAATCGAAGAAAATGCTAATTTTAGAAATTCAGCAGACAACATTTTAGCAGACGACAAATTTCCCAGCATGCAGAGGGTTAACACTTGCCATAACTTATATCAAACATCTGACCTGCATAATATCTAACAACATGTATTTGTTAAATTTCAATTTTTGGGGCGGAACAAAATCATCACTTTTGTTTGTCTAACAACCTGGAAAATAAGCTACTTCCCAAAATGGCACAATGCGAACCAGATGACTTTTGGTAACAGGTCAGGCATGTTGTCAAGAATGCTTGTAACTTTTCATGATGTGGACACAGGCTTTGTGTGTCACTACAATGAGGCTCATTTTCATTCTTCATGTACCTCTATAAAGTGCAGTTCTATGGTTTTAAACCTCAGTCATACAAAAGCTATACTGCTGCACTCCCTAAACAAAATCTGTCTTTTAACCATACTAAAAAAATATATGTTATTTTTTTAAGTTACATGGAACATGACACCATTTGGGTGATAAATGTGCCACTCTGGCTGACACATTTTGTAAATGTGCTCCATGCCACATATCCCTTGTTGCCCTAAGCGATTTCAAAAGGCAGATATAGATAAAAGATTCTGGGGTCAAAATACTCTCATAAACACATCTGTCACTCAACAAGCGGTCTGTTTCATACAAATATCTCCTATGATTACACTGTGGCTTGAATTTCACACATGAACATTCTCATGTAATTATAACAAAAATATAAACTGCCATTAAGTGTATCCTTAGGAAAGAAAATCGTTTCAATGACGTTCAAATTCCTTAAAAATTATTGATGAAAATATTGCCTTTTTAAAAAGGTAATTTATTTCATTTTATTTTAGACAACAATTATACATTTAAACAGTTTATTCATAACTCTATATCATATAATTTTATTGTGCTAATCAAAAGATTAGGAAAATATATTAAGAAACGAAAAGTTCATTTTTAATAAATAATGCCAAGCCCCCACACTCTACTATTGCTTAATTATAAACTCCACTCATGTCAAAACAAGCTTATTTATGGACAAATTTTATGTTTGGTCTCTTGCAGTGTGACCTTGAACTTTAAGGCAGGGAGGTGAGAGTTACACGAAGCACGTCGTCTTATGATGGGTCAATATATGGCAAAGTTACTTTTGATACATGAATATTCTAGCAGTTTTATTATGGCCAAATTTCGCTTTTGACCTCTACGTGTGACCTTGACCTCTAAAGCAGGGTGACAGGTGATATATGCAACAAGCTGTCTTGTAATGGTTTAAAATTGCACCAAGTTATTTTTAAATCCATCAATATATATATATATCAAATTAATGGCCAAGACAGGAATTTTCAAACATCTGGGCACATGGAAAGAAAGACATATAATTGTTGCCTACTTGAAAAGAGGCAGCATAAAAAGGATTCATGTCATTTATGTATTATTGGCCACTTATGTAAACACGACATGGCAAATGTGGTCCTTTTATGACAAAACATACATGAACAAGCAAATTCGTTGAATTGATATCCCCGCCATTATACTTCTGGACACAAAAGTTTTCTGGACGGATTGACAGCGCCAACGTGCATCATCCTCTTATCCATATATAAACTCATACCAAGTTTCAATGAATTCCGTTAAAGCACTTCCAAGATATGGCTCTGGACACACACAAAAAGCATTTTTTCAAGATACAAAAGGCATAACTCCGTTATTATCCGATGGTGTACAATGCCATTTGGCTTGCATGTTACATCATCCTCTTATCAATATATATACTCATACCAAGTTTCAATGAAATCAGCCAAAGCACTTCCAAGATATGGCTCCGGACACAAAAGTGCCGGCCGGCCGGACGAAAAGACAGACGGACAACGCCAAAACAATATCCCTTTGCCTATGGCGGGGGATAATAAAACTTTCACATATCATACAGCTGCATTTCTAGCTCTCATCATAATATAATCATGTTGAAAGAGCATGACTGTATAGCCTTCTGTTTTGAATTATTGTACAGGGAAAAGAATTCAATTCAAAACATCCAATAACAAATTGCACCATCAGGCATTTAGTGCAAACAACATAAATTGTGTACCTCAAGATAATAATCTGAGGCAGTAAGGCGCATGTTCAAATTAATTTTCCAAGTGCAGATTTCTTTTTGATTGCAGCATACAGTCCATGGAACACTAAGTTTCATTGCTTCAAATTAAAATGTTCTGTGATATTCTATATACCACTTTACAAGGCTTTGCAACATGCCCTATGTATGCAAATTATTCCACTTCATTTTTTTTACAAGTTAAAGTTCCTTTTTTTTACATCAGACATGTTTGAATTTGTAAACAATAAATTCCATTAATTGTTACCATAAACATAATCACAACGCTCGCTTACAATAGAACAAAAATTAAAACATCTGAAAACTAATGCTACAAATATTAATATTATGTAGCATCTTAACACTAAATATGGCAATCTAGCATTAACCATTTTAAGGTCTGTTTTAGAATTGGTAATGCAAACACTCATTAGTTACTTGAGATATTTTAGCGTGAGGAAACCTTGTAAATTATTATAATATGTATATCAAATAAATGTATAAAAAAATGAGAAAGAGATGTTAATGTAACTATATTCACGACTGCACAAAATTATCTAAAAGTTGTTGTTTAAATCTTTAAATTTCTTTAGAACTTCAATAGGGAAATAAACCAGTTAAATACTTGCCACATCTACTTTTGTCCCACTTGACATTTAGATCTAGCATTTTAATAAACACTTCTGTTCAGTGATCAGAATTTCCCTGGCTGCCTCAGTTTTCTAGATGTATTGTTGTTTTACATTTTAAATTACCCCCTCCTAAATTGAGATAATTTTCAGTCTTGGGCCATAAATGTTTTTGTGATAATAGTAGCCAGCTGTGATTTACAGGCGAAATATGAAAATTAGGCTGCAAAATGGGGCATGGCAATTTGCATTGAAAACTTGCAACAGATTCCTGTGCGTTGTAGCCCTGCATTGTGTTGGTAAGTGGTGACATTCAGGTTTAAATTGACCATAATATCATAATTGATCTCAATCTTTCAGCACGCTGACAGATATTCAGACTGAAAAATGGACCGTTTTGAGAAAGCAGTCTTTGATGTTGGGGCCAATCCATTCTTGTGTTTAGTGCTGATGTCAAAGATACACGAACACATTTATTTTGGGATGCGAAATTAATGAATACATAGGCTCCTATTAATGACTGTAAATAAGGCTTGTTAAGATTTTTTTTTTATTTCAAGTTGCTCTATACAGGCCTATTTCTTTTTGTTCCATATGCTCAACAGAAGAGTGAACTGTTCAGCCATAACACTTAAACTTTGCATCTGTTTAGTGTGCATAACTTCTTTAACCCATTACCACTTAGATAAGTATTTTGACGCATTTGTAGTCCCTTAGAAATACATTTAATAAAAGACCTTTCTTATCGATTCAAGTTTTAAAGGCTTCATTTCCGACCCTTAGATACTGATGAGCAGCAAACAGCATAAAACCTGAACCGAGTGCGCGTTACTCGCAGGCTGTTCTGGTATAATGCTGATTGCATATAGCCATTTTCACTTTGCTTCTAAGTGGGAAAGGGGTAAAGGAAACACCTACCTGCCAGAAGGTTGATCCGTGATTTGGCCTGTAGAATTTCATCTGCTATGTTCTGTGCTGTTGGCAGGACATCTGTATGGTGTTCTGATATCAAATACTGAGCAAACTTCTGTAATTGTTCCCGATTCATCTGGAGTAATGTTTCTAAAATAAATAATGAACCAATAATAAAAGGCAAACACTATTTTTGATAATGTCTATAACATAATAAATACTGTCATACCTGCAGGCTTTTCACAAAAAATATAATATAAGTGTGAGAAAAATGCACAATCAGCATTGCAAAATATATTTTATCAGTTTTTGCACCAACAATTCTTTTTTTCATATAATTTAACATATTCATACTGATAACTATGCCACAACAAAGTTTACACAATACAATGAGACACTAACTGTTTCCTTGACTTCAGTCATTGTGGTACAATTACCACATTACATTTCTTTTGTATTCAGCTTTAAACATAATTTTCAATATTCCTATTCCTATTTTTCTTTGAACTTGTTCAGCAACAATAACCTGCTGAATAATGCAATTTTCTACCATATTTTATACATGTCTATGCAAATATGCTGTTTTACACTTGTATTAACTTAATATCCTTCTCGATGTCCCTATTCAAATATTTTATTTTTATTTTCTTTAACTATGTGAAAACTAATATAACCAATATCGCTCCACCACACCAATTTGTTGGGGTTCATTTTTCCAGCTTTTATCTTTCAAATAATTTCTCTCTAGCAATTTAATGGGAAAAAGTTAAACTCATCTGCATTCTTAAAGCCATATGAATAATATGGGATGGTGTTGATTTATTATTTTGTTTGCTTTACAACTTTTTTTCTCTCCCAATACTTTTAAAGATGTTTACATGTCTTCAATAACTTGTACATAAACATCTAAACGGGGCATTTGAACAAGAATCAATGTTTTAAAATAACAAGAACAATTTATTGACGAGATTAAATGAAATGACATGCCATGCTTGACGTAAATCCTTTCAACATGTATTCCTTCGGCTCAGTGGTTAAAGCTTTTGATCAAGGTTTTACCTTAAAATATATATAATTCTGTTACTCAAATCACAAAAAACAGAATCAGAAATTAAAACAAGAGCACCGCATAACAGGTGCCATGCTGTTCTGCTTATGCAGTTTTGAATAAATGAAAGCTTGTCAGAATTTTTTATTTTTTTTATTTTTTTAGGTCACAGTGACCTTAACCTTTGACCTAGTGACCCCAAAATGGGTGTGGCATGTAGAACTCATCAAGGTGCAGCTACATATTAAGTTTCAAAGTTGTAGGTTGAAGCACTTTGATTTTAGAGCCAATGTTCAAAACCTTGACAAAATGTCAAGGTTTTGCGGACGGCGGAAAACACGACGAGCTGGCTATGACAATACCTCGGGTTTTCTCTGAAAACAGCCGAGCTAAAAATGAGATTGAGTCATATAATGCCTATGGGCCAGGAACAGGACTTGAGTATTTCATAAGTCTTACCTGATATAGGGACTCGTAATTGAACACTATTGGCTTTTCGTATTCGATACAACGACAACGCGACCACATGTTGGCACCAGAAAATGTCCTTATTGCCACACCCGCACTTCACTGAGGTTATTTTACATCTGAAAGAGATCACACTGCACTGATTACAAAAGTGCACACTGAAATCAAAGTGGAAATGACATGTGTGTATTCATAAATATGTATGCAGGAATAAAAAAAAATTCATGTGAAATTAATCTTAGAAGCAACCTGAACATATAAAAATTTTGGAACGTTCTATTTGAACAGCTATAGCAATAACACAGTGTCTGGAAATATCTTGCAATACAATTTATAAGTGCTGCTAGAAAGATATAAGTTTATACTAGTACTTGAAAAGGCTATCCATATATTTCCAATAAAATCAAGCTCAAAAGTTCAATAAAATGAGGTCATAATGTTCATAGGCTAATAAAGTACATCTCATGAATCAAATATATTTTACTCTCTATTGGTGTATGTTTATCAAATATCGCATTCAACATTATTTAGGAGTATCAAAGCAATCTCATAACGCTGGGTCACCGGGACCTAGTCAAAAATCATTTGATGGCTGATTCAAAGTGAGGTAGAGACATTTCTACCCAATAATTTGCACAATGCAAAGGTATATCCCACATCAACTTGACTATGAACCTTGATATACTCCACATCAACTTGACTATGAACCTTGATATACTCCACATCAACTTGACTATGAACCTTGATATACTCCACATCAACTTGACTATGAACCTTGATATACTTCACATCAACTTGACTATGAACCTTGATATACTCCACATCAACTTGACTATGAACCTTGATATACTCCACATCAACTTGACTATGAACCTTGATATACTCCACATCAACTTGACTATGAACCTTGATATACTCCACATCAACTTGACTATGAACCTTGATATACTCCACATCAACTTGACTATGAACCTTGATATACTCCACATCAACTTGATTATGAACCTTGAATCTCTTTGAATATTTATGAGCCTTGCTCTGCAAAAACAAGGTTCAAAGCGTTAAGTGCCGTCCCATATTGGCCTGTGCAGTCCACAACACGGTTCAATGCGTTAAGTGTCATCCCATATTGGCCTGTGCAGTCCACAACACAGTTCAATGCGTTAAGTGCCGTCCTATATTGGCCTGTGCAGTCCACAACACGGTTCAATGCGTCAAGTGCCGTCCCATATTGGTCTGTGCAATCCACAACACGGTTCAATGTGTTAAGTGTCGACCCATATTGGCCTGTGCAGTCCACAACACGGTTCAATGCGTTAAGTGCCATCCCATATTGGCCTGTGCAGTCCACAACACGGTTCAATGCGTTAAGTGCCGTCCCATATTGGCCTGTGCAGTCCACAACACGGTTCAATGCGTTAAGTACCGTCCCATGTTGGCCTGTGCAGTCCACAACACGGTTCAATGCGTTAAGTGCCGTCCCATATTGGCCTGTGCAGTCCACAACACAGTTCAATGCGTTAAGTGCTGTCCTATATTGGCCTGTGAAGTCCGAAACACCGTTCAATGCGTTAAGTGCGGTCCCATATTGGCCTGTGCAGTCCACACAGGCTTATCTTGGACAACACTTTCCGCTTTTATGGGTTTTTCTATTGAAAGGAAATCTCTTTAACGGAATTTCAGTTTAGGCCGAAAAAGTTGTCCCTGATTAGCTCGTGCTAAATTGCGCAGGCTTATCTATGATGACACTTAATGCATAAACATAAAATCCGGTTTTCAAAAAGCGTGGCGTGGAAGGGGATCAGTAATAATAAGAACTGTACTTACCTATCAAAACTAATTGAGACTTGAAAGACACGTTCTGGCTGGGAAAACAAGGGACTAGCTGGCTCTGTGACTTTGCCACTTAAATGGAAACCTGAAAAATAACGATATACAACCATAATATTTGTTGCAGCTTTACCTTTTCGTGCCAAAAATTTAAAATCTTAAGTTCATTTTTTGTTATTATTGCAATATTTAATACACAGTGGAATCGCAATTATGCAAATTGAGATAACAGTTTTATAGCAGCAATTTTTGCAGGCCAGTCATTTTGGCTCCTTCATGTAATTTTAGTACTGTAATTTTAGTACTGTAATTTTAGTACTGTAATTTTAGTACTGTAATTTTAGTACTAATGAAAGCATCAGGATTATATGGGAAAGCCAATTAAACAAATTATTTTCAAATCATGTATGTGTTGCTATTATTTATAACAAACTTTTTTAAGTTGCATAAATTTCCGCATTCATAATAGATGCCATTTCAAGCACCATTTTTTTATGTACATGTAGTTATTATGTATGCATATTGAATTGCAGCTTTGATTTTAGTTGCCATGTATTGCAGCATTTGATATAGATCATACTAAGTAAAGTGAATGAATCTGAGACATGAAACAACATTATGTTTTATTTTCTCTGCTGAACACTATCATAAACGACACTTGACATTGTGCGATATTTAAGGGGGTTAAGTGAGGGCATTTTAAGAACTGCTAAACATACCCTTAGAATAGTTATCCAACTTCCTCAAATTTTTTAACAGTGTTTCTTGGTGTTTATGTTATTTCCTTTCTTTTTGTTGGATAAGATATTTCAGTACTGACAAAAAAGCTTAAATTCAAAGAATATGCCTTTGCCCATATAGGATGCAAAACACAGCATTACATTGCACTCATATAAACTAAAAATAAGAATACATGTTAATAATCTAAAAAAAAATCTGTTACCAAACAAACACAAATGTTAAGGAATTATTTGTATTTCCATAAATAACAGCTTGTTGCCCAGATAAATGAATGAATATGGTCATATGGCAACTAGGTGAGATTCATTTTCCAAAGATATGATCTGAAACAAATATTTGTGAAGGATGACCTTGACCTTGACCTTTCACCACTCAAAATGTGCAGCTCCATGAGATACACATGCATGCCAAATATCAAGTTGCTATATTCAATATCAATATTGCAAAAGTATTCATAAAATAAGCGATTTGGGACACATATATTTGACCTCTGACCTTGAAGGATGACCTTGACCTTGACCTTTCACCACTCAAAATGTGCAGCTCCATGAGATGCACATGCATGCCAAATATCAAGTTGTTATCTTCAATATTGCAAAAGTATTTATAAAATAAGCGATTTGGGCCACATATATTTGACCTCTGACCTTGAAGGATGATCTTGACCTTTCACCACTCAAAATGTGCAGCTCCATGAGATACACATGCATGCCAAATATCAAGTTGCCATCTTCAATATTGCAAAAGTATTCATAAAAAGAGCGATTTTGGCCGTATATATTTGACCTCTGACCTTGAAGGATGACCTTGACCTTTCACCAATCAAAATGTGCAGCTTCATGAGATACACATGCATGCCAAATATGAAGTTGCTATCTTCAATATAGCAAAAGTTATTGCAAAATGTTAAAGTTGGCGCAAACAGACCAACAGACAGACCAACAGACAGACAGACAGACAGGGCAAAAACAATATGTCCCCCACTACTATAGTGGGGGACATAAAAAGGGGGGCCATGATGGCCCTGAATCGCTCACCTGACTAACCAAATACAATCCCAACCCAGTTTTCATCAACATAAACATTCTGACCAAATTTCATAAATAATGGATGAAAACTGTGACCTCAATTGTCTACACAAGGGTTTTCTAATATTTAACCTATTGACCTAGTTTTTGACCCCAGGTGACCCAAATACAATCCCAACCCAGATTTCATCAAGACAAACATTCTGACCAAATTTCATGAAGATTGGATGAAAACTGTGACCTCTATTGTCTACACAAGGTATTTCTATTATTTGACCTAGTGACATAGTTTTTGACCCAAGATGACCCAAATACAATCCCAACCCAGATTTCATCAAGATAAAAATTTTCACCAAATTTCATAAAGATTGGATGAAAACTGCGACCTCTGTTGTCTATACAAGATTTTTCTATTATTTCAACTAGTGACCTAGTTTTTGACCTAGTGACCTAGTTTTTGACCCCAGATGACCCAAATACATTCCCAAACCAGATTTCATCAAGATAAACATTCTGACCAAATTTCATATAAAGATTGGATGAAAACTGCGACCTCTATTGTCTACACAAGGTTTTTCTATTATTTGACCTAGTTTTTGATCCCAGATGACCCAAATACAATTCCAACCCAGATTTCATCAAGATAAATATTCTGACCAAATTTCATAAACATTGGATGAAAACTGTGACCTCTTCTGTCTACACAAACAAATTGTTGATGATTTTTCAATTATTTGACCTAGTGACCTAGTTTTGGATCCCAGATGACCCAAATACAATACCACCCCAGATTTCATCAAGATAAACATTCTGACCAAATTTCATAAAGATTGGATGAAAACTCCGACCTCTATTGTCTACACAAGGTTTTTCTATTACTTGACCTATTATGTGACCTAGTGACCTAGTTTTTGACCCCAGATGACCCAAATACAATCCCAACCCAGATTTTATCAAGATAAACATTCTGACCAAATTTCATAAAGATTGGATAAAAACTGTGACCTCTACTGTCTACACCAACAAATTGTTGACGGACAGACGCACACATGCACGCACGCACACACAACCGACGCTGGACATAACATGGTCACATAAGCTCACCATGTCACTTCGTGACAGGTGAGCTGAAAAACTTACAAGGCGCAAATGAGGAAATCAGGAAAACACTATGAAAAGATGGTTCAATGACCTTTAAGATATTCCTCTTGCCACAACCTGTAGCCATACTGCTGGGGGCGGGTGGTTTGACCTGACACTGTGCACAGCTGCTACATGTACCATAATATGCACACCCAGGATGTTACATCACTCTCAGAATGTTACTCTCTCAAAGGACAAAGTTGAAAGTTTTTTTCAAGCTGTTGCGCAAGAATGCCCAGAGTCTTGCAGATTGGCATGTGTGTGTACCTTCTCTTTATTATACCTTTGTTGTCAAGTGCAAAGCTTTAATCATTATTATTACAAACACTGGTTTTAAACTGATCATAGAGTACTCACTGACTGGCGTAACCACATCCAATGAGATGTGCTCTATCCTCTGGGCTAAACACAGTCTAATATTAATGACATATGTTTCAAAGAAACATATTTTGATTAGCATAAATTTCAAACCAGTGAAAAATCATTTTGAAAGCCACAACTTCTAGTGGCATGTACAGTGTAATTACAAAAGCAGCCGATTTCAAGGCACAAACTCTCTGACCACATGATGAGTTAAGAGTTAATTAAATCAGTTTTATGGTGATCAAATTTGGAGTTCATATGCGTACTGTACGCTACAGGACAAGGGAGTTATATGGAAATCTTGTACACATGCACTCCATGTGAGGACCACAACAAAAATCATGACTAATCCAGTGTATTTCTGAGAGATTCCTAAGAAATATCATGTGACATACATTTAAATCCAGGTTAGGGGTTTCCCTGGACAAAAACACAAAAAGAATGTATTTTCTGGTCTTTCTCTCAATAAGAAATCCAGGAATTAAAGTTCCAATAAATATGCTAAATTATAGGAATCAAAGCTTTTTATGTCAACTGTAATAAATGAAACCACAGTATATTTTTGTGACCATATAAAACTGTCAACAATGTTGACAACCTTTGTGTTGAAATAAAGGGTTATAAAATTAAAATATCTCCAATAATTAGCAATTACAAAGTAACAAATCAATCAGAAGGATGTGGTTTATGCTACTTCTTGGGAGATAATTATCTTTGTTTAGACTCTGTTTCTAATGTGTCAATACAAATTCTAATTTTTTAACAAGGCATATTTTTATCATGAATTCAGTACAGGGTTTTTTTTGGCCCGATTTTATAGCCGAAATTCGGCTATGTTCCCAATCCCAAAAAGTATACTTTTTTCCCAAAATGTGGCAAAAAATTCCCAATTTCCAAAGTAACAAATCAATCAGAAGGATGTGGTTTATGCTACTTCTTGGGAGATAATTATCTTTGTTTAGACTCTGTTTCTAATGTGTCAATACAAATTCTAATTTTTTAACAAGGCATATTTTTATCATGAATTCAGTACAGGGTTTTTTTTGGCCCGATTTTATAGCCGAAATTCGGCTATGTTCCCAATCCCAAAAAGTATACTTTTTTCCCAAAATGTGGCAAAAAATTCCCAATTTCCAAAAAAAAAAAAAAAAAAAATTTTTTTTTTTTTTAAAGATGTCTAATGTGTATTTTATCTCAATTTTAATTCAATTACATCTAACAAAGTATTATATGATTTTGTTCTTTTAATTTGAATGATTATAAAGGGTTTTATCAAATTTAGTATTTCCCTAATCAGTGGACTTTTCGTGTGGAAAAAAAGGCTAATGAATTTATTTTACCAATTTCATGAAAATGCCGATAAAATTCCCAATTCCAAAGCCATGGGCTATCTTCCCAAAAAGTGTAAAAAAAAACCTGCAGTAATACTGACAGATATCATAACTACAATCAAAAAGTAACATGCGTAACTAACACAAGCAATTTTTTTTTAAACATTTCAACAAGAAAGCAACAATAAAGCATTTTGAGGTTTATGATTTATAATAAATACTGCTAATTTCAATAATAAAATAAGTATTAAAATATTGAAATAAATGTGCATTTCAAAACATAATGCCATTACAGTTAGGAATGTGTATGTTTTCATTTAAGCTGGAATTAAGTAAAATAGTTTTACCCAATGGCTTTGTATTGCAGGCGTATGTAATTCACTTTGCATGATGAATCAATGCACAAATATTTCAAGCTGATTTGTGAAAGTACTTTCAATTTTATCCATGCATTAACTTTCTTTTGATACTGTTGTTACAAGCAAGATCGTTTTTTTACATTTGATTAAATAGAGATTTCTTGAAGAACAATGCAAATACTTAATAGTTTCCCCCACAAAACAGGATTATTTTTGGACACCTGGATTTCAAATGCCTTTAAATTCTTTAAAGCTAAGGCAATCCAACACTTGAAAATCTCAATACTATTGAAGCCAGATATAAACAGTCAATCCACAATCATTGTAAAGAACAGTCTAATTCACAAACACCAGTTAAATTGCCAGCTTTTTTAATGCAAACTAAGTGTTTACATGTAGCATTGCCAATAACCAAAACAGCAAAATAAGTTAACTAAATTTGAACTGAATATTATTTTAAACTGAAAATATGATTTCCATGTAAAGACAAGTAATTGTTTGCCAGTGCCAATCCTAAACAAGAACCTTTGAAATTTGAGAATCATCAACTATCAAAGTTTGTGCATGAATTTCTTCAAAGAATGTTGTCTCACAAGCCCTTAGCCTGGTAGTTGACACAATATCATCATGGGAAATTCTCTTTCATCAAAATTGTACTTTGGCTCCAAACAATCATGCAGCTAAAGTGGAACCTGGAGTGGATCAACATGATGCATTCACAGCAGGTTTACAAACAATAGCCAGTTTACTGCTATTCAAACAGAATCGATTATAGATTGATAGAATTATTAATAGCTTCTGAAACAGTTGGCAGATTGCGCTGATCAGATAATTAAGACAATAAGTCTTTTTCAAAAGCCAAGTGCAAAACTGATGTATGCTTTAAATATTTGTATACCAGATAGAACAATAGTTTCACAAGCAAAGCCTTGACACTGCAATGTGTCAATGTGTCTGAACTGCAATGGGTTATTCATTCTGCTCCAGACATATCAATCATGGCCATGGAAGACCCTTATTCCTCACTGGCAATCGAATACCCTTCACTGTTCTGCACAGTGCTTATTGATAAATTGATGCCCAACTCATACATGGAAATGTTTGCTGCTGGTATTTATATTCAACAACAGACATTGACTTTCCCTTTCTTTGCTTAATCTATAGGCAAAGGCTTGTCCAGTAAATGGTTATAGATTGGCTTGTGCTACATTTTGACCTCAACACATCAGTGCTTAAAGTCAGAACACTTTCAAGCATTTAAAGTTTAACATCGGACATTCACAGATAACTCTTAACAAACAAGGGAATAAATAACTAGAAAACTTTTCTTAAAGCATTTGCCATGAACAACTGAATATATTTTTATTAATATAAATTACGCATTTTTGCCAAGAAATGCAAAACTGGATTTCTTACATTAGAATACACAAAGGGAATAATTTAATGCCAGCCTTTATATACTGTGAAATCATTTATTTTCGCCAGCACGAAATGTCGTCATTTTTATAAAAATGACGTTTTCGTCAGCACTTAAATTCGCCAATTCCTGACTTTAAAAAAAATGCTTCAGTCAATATCCGATTTGTTTGTCCGAAATATATCGCGGTTGTGAAAAATCGTAGTGGGGAAAGAGGGAGGACACTCAAGAGTCACTTGCAGGAGGTGGGGCCTGTTTGTCACATGTCAATATACTAGTCTTTTGTTGTCAGGTGATCAGTAATTTGCCCCCATTAGTGTATCATTATTATGATTAGCGGATGAGTGGGACCGAATAACCGTTAACGAGTGTTTGAAACACGGGTTTGAAACAGTGAAGCCAGTTGTCAATTGGTCCTATTCATTTATTATCATGGCCAAACTAAAAATAATCTTACCTTTATCGGCGCAAATTAGAAAAGGTGCGAAGATTATTGGTTAAAATTAGTGTTAGCAAACTGTTTGGTCAGTTTTCAATAAAGTTTCAAGAGTTTTGCATCGTAAATATTTTATCACTTTAAGTACAATATAAAAGATCGGAAGTGTAAAATTAACAGTGCATTATGGAACAGCGGTTTCATAGGGCAAAGTTAAGATTTAATTGTAACAACCAATGGACGAGTGAGTTTAAATAAGATTGAATGCAACAGGATACAAAGCAATGTTTTATTGCGTCATACTCAGTCATTCCAAACACGTGCTTTCCGGGGATTTCCTGAAAATCGCGCAAAAATAAAAGTGAATTTTTGAAAACAATTTCCCTACGTTTGGATGGAACTAATCGTCATGATTGCTAATTTCTCTTTACCTGTTATGTTGTCAATTGCTACAAGTAACTATTATTTGAAACATGTGTCGTAAAACTTGTAAAAGATGTCAATGATTAAAAAGATCGATAGCCCATAAAACGAAGCACAAGCTATTTTTACACCTGTATTGTAGTTAAACGCAAACAACCAAACACAAATCAAAATGTTCTGTACTTATTTGTAATCAATGCGGAGAATGTATACGGTAAGTACATACATCACCATCTTTTAATTGTGTTTATTGTCTTTGATCCGGATCTAATCCGGTGCGTGGAGGTTGTATAATCTTCTGCAACAACACTGAAAAACACAATGCACACAATGGGTAATACAGTTGTTAACAATTGGCGCTTATCGTTACAATTCTACCTAAACGAAGTCAACGCAGTCGATACAGCTGTACTGCTTTCGCGTTTTAGAGCAATGTCACGTGTCAGTTAAGTACACTGTGTAATGTACACCCTTTTGTGTCAAAACCGGATTTATCTTGATTACGTAACAGACGGAGTATTGTATGCGTGGATTACGTTGGATTTTAGTGCCTCATGCCTTTGGTAATTCAGTCTTAATTTGTTCAAATTTCGGACATAATTGTTTGTTAGGATCTTGAATTCGTCAATCGGTCGACTGACGAAATATACGAAAATTAATGCCTGACGATATATAATGGTTTCACAGTAATCTATGAAAGTCATAATCCAGCAATACAGTTTCAATTTTATACAAAACTCATCATGTCCATGCAAATTTCAATGCAAATTTAAAAGCAAATTTATCCACAAGTCTGCAGTGTCATCCTCCCCCATAATGGCCAACAGGCTGTCCATAGATAACCGGTCCACAAAAGGGTTGATAATTTATCACCTTAAATAGCTTATTGAAACATTGGGAGATGCCCTAGTCAGCGTGATGATCCAAGTGTGTGGATAAAAATCTATTCATTCATTTCATCCCAGTACTTTTGGCAAACAAATTTATCTTGGAGTTTATGTGCACAGATACAGAATGTACACATGACATACAAAAACAGGTTCTCAAAAATCCTTAGTCGCTCAAATGATTGTATAAATTGGTTTGCGTAGGCTCCAGTGAGATAGTGCTCCCTGCTATGAATTTTTCTATGAGAGTTTCATGTTTAACAGCTTGACAAAGTGATTTCCTTAGCAACCAGCCCTAGCAACCACTCTGCTGCTAAGACTTATCTGGCAGGGTATTGTGTGATTTATGACTCAAACTGTCAAATTGTTACATATTCCAGGGGACATGGGGTTGAAACCTCAATCAACAGAGGCTGTGTTCCTGTGGGTGAGTGAGTGAGGCATATTGCAAGTGTTTCTGCACGAGTGTCCTAAAATAAGACAGCAACATGGTAACTCAAACTTCTGACACAAATAAGATTACACCAACCTATGGTTTACTTTTCACACACATTAGACTGCCACAAAAGCAAGTTCTGATAACTCATTTGCATATAAAAATACTTTGCCTAGGATTCCATACAAACCTTCAATTGTTTTTACACAAGAAAAACTTTATCAAAAACCTCTTTAAGACGAAATGCAAGAATGTACAGAAAGATTAACTCAATAATTGTGCAGCCAACTGAATCAAAATCTAACATTTCAACCTACACGTGTAAATACATGGGCCGTGCACTGTGAAAAAGGGGTTTAATGCATTTGCGTAAAGTGTCGTCTCAGATTAGCCTGTGCAGTCCGCTTATCAGGGTTGATATTTTCCGCTTACATGATATATTTGTTTCAAGAAAGTCTCTTCTCAGCAAAAATCAAGTTTAGGCTGAAAATGTCCCAGGCTAATCTGGAACGACATTTAACGCACATGCATTAAACCCCCTTTTCACAGAACACGGGTCATATGTTTTAAGACTTTCAAGCCTTCAGTCAATCACTATAATAAAGTCTGATATCCGACTATCCCAGTATAGATTTACTGGTAAACCCCTTGTAACAACGGCAGTCTTACAAACACTTGTGAAAACACATAGGCTTGAGCACATAAAGGGCAGATTATACCACAATCAGTACTTGAGATCCTTACACACCAAAAGCCTTTTAAGAAAAACGCCAGTCAATATTTAACCACAGTAAAATCTGCCAACAAAAGTTTTTAAACGTGAACAAGTACGAATAAAAGGCAGCTTTCCATTTGATGCCAAAGCAATGAAAGAATAGAAAGAACAATTTGATCATAATATTTGTCATTATGCTCTGTGTTCTAAACAATCAAACAGCACAATCAGAAATTTAAAATTGTTGCATTATGACCGAAGTAGCTATAGACTTTCAGTAGATTACCTTAACACATTCCTTTTGCAGATTTTATTTGTATTATGATTTAATACAAATAAAGGCTCAACATAATTGCGATCACTTGAGTCCCATTCCTTCTCAACTTAAAATGATATACATTCCAAATGTGTGATTCATGTTTCTCTTTGGGTTCTTCCTTTGGAACATAAATGGATTCCACAAGGCTTCTTCCTTAAATTTATTTAGCACCTGATTTCAGTTGCACATTGCTCAGTTCTAAGGAAAGCTCTAGACAAGCAAATTAAGTTCTTAACATTCAAAACTTATCTGAGTAAACTTCAGATTAAGTCTTCACTAACCGCAACTGCAATTTGTAAGTTTTTCTTAAAATACTTGATTGAAATCTGTGAATATTATTAATAACAAGACTATTGCCAAGCAATATTGTCCCCTACCGGCTCCACCATTGTCAGAAATTCCACCCTTGTCAGATTTTTTTTAATTTATATTTGTTGCCATAGCAACCAGAATTTTTTAAGTAGGAACAAAATGAAATGACGTGCATAATGTCCATATTGCCATATATCCATGTTTCAAGTTTCATGAAAAAATATTTAGAACTTTTAAAGTTATCGCAGGATCCAGAAAACCACCATTTTCAGCAGTATTTCTAGTCTATTTATTTCCATAGCAACCAGAATTTTTGACGTAGGAACAAAATGAAATGACGTGCATAATATCTATATTGCCATCTGTCCATGTTTCAAGTTTCATGAAAAATATTAAGAACTTTAAAAGTTATTGCAGGATCCAGAAAAGTGTGACTGACTGACTGACAGACGGACAGAGCGCAAACCATATGTCCCTTCCGGTGAAACCGGTAGGGGACAACAAGGTAGCCCCAGCCCAACCCTCCAAAATCACTTTTCAATCAACTAGTATAGTATATGATAACCCTTTACCCCTTACATAGGTATGTTCACGCATTTGAATTCCCATAGAAAGTTATATTTTATTTAAGACCTTTCTTACTAGATTCATATGTTAAAGGCTTCACCTCCAAACCTTAGATACTGATGAGCAACAAACAGCATAAAACCGGAACAGACTATGAGTTACTCGCAGGCTGTTCTGGTTTGATGCTGTTTGCACATAGCCATTTTCATTTTGCTTCTAATCGGACAGGGGATAAATAATTGTAAGAACTACAGCCACATCAATAAAGTGCACATCAATAAAATCGTGTTCCTTCTGTTCTTTACTTGGACAAAGAACTCAGAAAACATAAAGCAGTGCACCCAATGCATTGCAGCCAATTACTTGATGCACTGACAAGAAACCAGCAATCTGCACCAAAATCAAAGGTTAAACGCAGCTGAAAAACGCCTGTTGTTACTCAATAAACAGCAAAATAAAACGGAAAGTATTTATTGGTAGGACAGTGTTCAAAATAACCAGATTTGTTATATTTTAATTTTCCAACTACAATTTATATGAGCCGTGCTCTGTGGAAGGGGGTTTAATACATGTGAATAATGTGTCGTCCCAGATTAGCCTGTGCAGTCTGCACAGGCTTATCAGGGACAACACTTTCCGCCTAAACTAGATTTTTGGCAGAGATCAAGCTAGACTCCAATTTTTGGGAGAAGTCATTTCTCCCTAAGCTCTGGAGAGGAAGAAGTGAGGCAGTTTTAGGGAAAAGTGGATCTTTTGTGATCACCATATTGTCAGGCTGTTCATTAAAAATTGTTTGTTTGCAGTAACACTACATAATCCATCAAAATCTTCCCTACTAAGTACTTGGATGTTTTTTTCAGCATGTTTCCTTAGTGAGTAGGAATTAAGTTTGATTAATTTACTATGACAAAATTACAACGATTTGGGCTGAAGAAATGGTTTTAGCAAAAGATGCTCAGGTATATACATGTTCATGTATGAGCTTCAACATTTTAACGACAAACCAGTGACTACTTGTCTCGGACTAATCCTGGCAACATGGTTTAGTAGTTTTATAAATGTTTAAGATTTTATCGGAATGTGTTAATATAGGTTTTTATTTGCAGTTATATTGCCAGTAAAAAATACCTTAATATTCGCAAAGGGCACAAACTTGTTCTGGTGCATAGTAAATGTGTGTGCAAAGACAAATAGACTGAATACTCAGGGTTAGAGCAGAAAATTTGCATCTGTTGACAAAACGTTTTGTCAAATCTGGGTAAAAACAATTTGCAGAGTTAATAATTCAGCACATTTCAAGCAAATGTGTTACACATATTATTTATTTGTCTACTTTCATGAGAATTTCTTAAAGGGACCTTTTCACAGATTTTGGCACGTTTTGAAGTTTGTCATTAAATGCTTTATATTGATAAATGTAATCATTAAATTTTAAAAGCTCCAGTAAAAAATCAAAAATAAAATTTTAAAAAGTAGCCCGCAGCAGGGCTCGAACCAGTGACCCCCGGAATCCTGAAGTAAAAACGCATTAGCCCACTGAGCTATCCTGCCAAGCATACATAAGATGCGTATTATATACGTTATATAAGAATCTTCGTAGTTTCACAAATTTAAACGACAATAACAAAACTCTCCAAATTATTGAATCGTTTCGCGTTGCAACGCTTTATAATTTTTAGGTTTTTAAATCGTCAAAAGATGCATATAATGGCTATATTAGACCATGGCAAATGTTCAGTAATTATTATACTAATACTGTTTCCTCACAAATATCATAACTAAACAGAAAATGTGCGAATCTGAAACAACTATTTTCAATTTTGTCAATTTACCAAAATGTGAAAAGATCCCTTTAATAGCACTGAGCCACAGAATTCACTGTGACACAGACAATTGTTTACATTAATTATCAAATTTTATATTGATGATTGATAAATGCAGAATGGTCTCTGTAAAGTCAATAGAGGTGAGAAAATAATCTATTGATCGGACACAGACTACAGCTCTAACAGTTTGGAACTGGGCTGAAATATCATTGGGAATGTTCTGACCAAGTTACATTTGGGCAATAAATAATATTTTATGCACACATAAAAGATTTTATGTCATTGTACGATTTCTTAATTGTTGAACATTATATTGGTTCAAGCCTTATATTTAATTACTTGTGTATAACCTCAGTGTGGGGTCACATGGGCTCTTTTGACCAATCAAATTCAGTGTTGGCCATTGTGGCCCTTTGTATCCTTTTAGACTAACGAGGAATCCAATATGGTCGAAATTAACAATTACGCTCTTAGGCGATACTTCCAAGGAATAATTTTAATAGGATATGATGCCGTTTCATTCCGTTTATGTGAAGGATTATCTCTCGTTGTACGAAGACTTACACCAATGGTGTTATCCCGTGTGATACTAAGTTTAAAGGGCAGTTGAACGAGAACACATGCTTATCACTATCAGTGCCGTGTGCAGAAAACTTTGCGACGTATACGCAGTCTACCGTGAAAGGTTTCCAAGATGGCGGCGCCCACAGCGTAATTAGCGCATATCGCCAGTCACTTTTTTTTATGCTGATCAGCTACACAGTTGTCGCTGCCCTGTATCAGTCATACTGATTCAGTTCAGATAAGTATTCAAATATCGTGTTAACATTTGTGCCTGACTTTAAGTTCTGGCTGTTTAAATTATTATTTTTTCTGCCTTTTTAAGAATGATGATCAATTCGGGTCAGCTCTATATATCTTGTATATTTATTATTGTCTTATTTAATTTAAAGTTCAGCCTGGGCTTATACTTTATGAATATTTACGACACATTTGTATTGTCAGTTTAGCTGGGTTGCCCACTGTCACATTAACAGATGTCTTCACGTTTTTATGAAATAAACAATGAAACACCCTTTCATTTTAGTCTATATTACCATACCTCATTTATATGGTCAACGTGTGTATTTTAAAATTCTTGTGATGTGTTTTGTTGTGCTATTGTTGTTCATGTTTTCTTTATGGCAATTATTTGGTCGTAATATTTTCATTAACATATCCTTGTTAAGTCTGTAACTACTAAAAACTATAAATAATTTTAATATTCTTAAAAGCTTCATATTCATATATATATATATATATATATCTTATTTGTATGTGGTGTGGTGTGTCTTATAGTCACAATGTAATTTTAACCTTCAAGTTTTGTCTTGTAGTCACATCTGGTCAGTCTATTTGTGACTTGTAGTCACAATAGTTCACATAAGGTTATACCCAAGGAGTGTCCGTAAAGGTGACCGGTAGCTGCAGAATCCCCCAGCCCGAGCCAGAGAACAGAAATATCCTTTCACGTATCCTTCAGTTAATGAAAAAGCGTGTCTTTATGATGCCAAAAACTTGCTGAAGTTTCTTTCTACATTTTTATTTATCAAACTATTTTCCATTATTATACTTTCATTAATGCTTCATAAGTGTAATATCTATCAATTTTAATTTTTTTATATCAATTTTATGTACAGGTATATGTTTTGTAAACACATTTTGATTTATATAATTATATACATAGGTGTTTCATCAAATAAGCAAGTTTCAGGTTTCAAGTATTTGTGTACGTATAACATTTGTGCTCATTATAAGCAAGACATATGTATTTGTATCTATCTAAAACACACTCTAGTGTTATTGTCACTAAAAGCCATGCTCGCTATTTAATATACTATCATTTACCGGTATGTGTCTTTATGTACTTAAGTCATGAACAATGTGAATCATATTCACAATCTTGAACTCGTGGGTTATATACTGTATGAATTATAAAAAAGCGGCTCTTCTTAACATTTGATTATGTTTTCGACTCACAGTATATTTTACAATAGGATTTTGGAGACAATTATTTATAATCTCTTTCGCAATATTAATGTAATTTTTGTTATCTGTCATTATATTTTCAAGATTATACCAAGTTTAAATCATTTTAATCATCTGTTCTGTATGTTGCTGGTTTTATAATATATGCACGCTGTTAGTTATCATTTCAGGCCATGCCTACCTCTCAACACCGCAATACAAAGGACCTGTCCGCTGGCTGGCACTTGTAATACGTCTAATGACCAAGTGACAAAGATTTCAGCCCTACATTACCCAGTTTCAAACTATATTTAGTTGGATGGGACAATGTTCTGACCTAGTTTCATGAAGACAAAAGAATAAAATAATGTGGCCTCAAGTATGGTCAAAATCTTCAATTTCAAAAAGTGACTTAGTTAAAACTGCATATGAACCTATTAAAGACTGCCACCATTAAATCGAAACTTATTTTGGACTATAAGTTAAATAACATTATAAACATGTATTGGGCAATGAGTGATCACAAAGTAAATGTAACTGTTGATGACGTATGGACTAAAAGCGATTAGAAAAGCTCACAATGAGAACATTATGCTCAGGTGAGCTAATTTAAGCAGACAAATGAGAGAAATCTCATTCCAGTTAAAAACATGTTAAAACATTGTTAATAAATCATCAGAAAGGGGAAGTTTTTTGTGTATTTACTCAACGCAAGGAAGCTATCACCAAACAAGGACTTCTTCTCAAACTTATAATTTCCCTTCCAAAAAAACATCAATTGGACAGAAAAAATATTACCTGGTTGTACACCAGCCTACTCAGTACTGGTGCTACCTGTCTCTTCATATACATGTACAAGATAACAGATGATCCATTGTTAGATCTTACCCTGTATCAAATCCAGGTCCCCCAGAACACATAAGGAGTCCAATTGGAGTCAAATTATGAGCCCATTGGACATTCCATTAGGATAGGCTTATCATAATGATGGACATGTGCTTTCTCTGAGAGCTGCCTGCACAACAACACAAAATTGTGGTCTGACTGAGTGATTCAGTTCAGTTAAATGAGCATTGTTAAGTAAAAAAAATTGTCTCATGGTTTACCTTTCTCCCACATCTCACCAGTAGTTTTGACATTATTTACAGACTTAAAACGACAAATTGTTTACATAAAGCTTCTAAAATGCTTGTATCTTGGTTTTCAAATCTATGAAACATGGTTTATCACAGTCATTGTTCACCTTTTTAAATGAAAATAAACTGGCAGAGAAAGATGTCATAAGAAATCAAGTCATAATAATGATCAACACATTAATGTTATAATAAAACATTTCAGAAATATACTTTAAAAGTATATCAATGCCAAAATATGCCTTCTGGATGTGACATCAAGGAAAGTAAATAACAACTAATATCTTCGGGCCAACAAATGTTACTTTTTCCAATAAAAATTGCCTTACAGATAGTTATGATTTATTAGGTACACAAGTCATTAGACAAGAACTTTAACAATGAGCTGAGTGACAAACGCACATAACTCACTACTATACCCCCAAGGAATTTGGAGTGCAAGTACGAATAGGCCAGGGGATATATACATTACATTGATCATAAAATAAACAAGTGTCATGTATCGGGATGTTTTTAGTGCAATTTATGAAGATCACTATACAAAATTTTAGACAATCTTTGAAAAAATTTATTACCTTTGATGTAAAGAAGCGAGAATCAATTGGTATACAGAGTGATAGTCGGATGACTGTTTGTTTTTTTAGGCTTCATTTTAAACTTATACAAAATACAAAAGGTTAAAACGTTTAATGGCATTATCAAATGATTTTAAATTAAGTAATCATTACACAATAAAAATAATACATATAAATAAATACATGTTTCATAAACACATTTTTAGTTTACTGATTTTTCTTGTTACCAATCACTACCCTTTACATGAGTCCCAGTAACATGGTAATTTTATCACGGGAAATCAATGTCTGGCAAGAGTCCAGATTTTGCACTCCAATAAATAGGTGAATGGGTCAGAGGAATGCAAGGTCTTTGACCTAGGTCTGGGATTAGCTTGGAGTTGTAAAAGGCAAATCACTTCCATTAGCCTGTTGCTGGAGTCTGGTTATGCTTGAAAGATATGGGAGAATAATATACACCAATCAGTGAATAACTGATTAAATCATGAAACTAGAGGCAAATTTCAGTGAAAAATTCTATCATGTAATGCCAATTTTTCATAAACCAGAAATTTATAAACACAAAATGTACTTGATAATAGCAAAATTTGAACATAAAACTATAAAGAACAGTTTCAAACATGGGACATTTTAGAGAGCTGCTAAAAAAATAAAGACACAAAAATGAATTTATATAAAATCAAAAATGTATATACAGTTCTTCAAACATCTTTCTCTCTGTCCAGTCAATGTTTGAAATCCCATTGTGAAGGTTTCGCAGAGTTATACTGATGTTCAAAGTAAACACAGTGAGTTTATTTAATAACTTTGTATTGTGCATTCAATAATAACAAGCAAATTCTTTAAATTGATATCCCCTGCAAAATAAATTTTGTTTATGGATGGGTGTAGAACTTAAAGAAAATGTATAAGAGAAGGGTTGTGCCTGATAATTGAGAACAATTACATCAGGACATTTTGAGAATACATTTTAGAATGGTAGAATCCTTACCAAATAAGGCATATTTAATCAAAATGTGTTATTTTGACCTTTGAGTTTGTGTGTGACTTTAACGATGACCCTAGCAACCTGGATATTATATTTGACACTCAACTATATAATGGAGAACAATTGTGGACAGTGATTACAGAATCCCTTGATGCAAAGTACATGTAAAAAGAAAGACTAAATAATGAATAATTCATCAAATTTGTGACCTTTAACCTCAATGTGTGACCTTGACCTTAGCCCATAGGATTATGGGTGTTGAATGTGAAGCACCCCCAGATGATTGAGAACAACTATGGCAAGTTTCATGGCTCTGGCTCATGTGTTAATGGAGATAAAGCTCTAAGTTTATATTAAAAAGCATTTTTTCAAGATACAAAGGGCCATAGCTCTGTTATTAACAGATGGTGTACAATGCCATTTGGCGTGCATCATCCTCTTATCCATATACATGTATATAAACTTGTATCAAGTTTCAATTAAAACCGCCAAAGCACTTCCAAGATATGGCTCTGGACACAAAAGTGAGCATTTTTTCAAGATACAAAGGGACATAACTCTGTTATTAACAGATGGTGTACAATGCCATTTGGCGTGCATCATCCTCTTATCCATATATATATACTCATACAAAGTTTCAATGAAAATCCGCCAAAGCACTTCCAAGATATGGCTCCAGACACAAAAGTGCCAGATGGAAAGACTGACGGATGGACAACGCCAAAACAATATACCCCCCCTATGGTGGGGGATAATACGGACGATCAGAAAGACGGATGGACGGAGAACGCGACAACAATATCCCTCTGCCTATGGCGCAGGATAATAACCAATTAGACTGACAGGTATCCTTTAACTCCATATAAAAGTACATTGTAACATAAATACATCAACAATCACCCAGTTTCATAGTACATGGATAGACAAACAATTAACAGTGCAAACCACCACAACAAAGAAGGTCTAATAATACAGTTCTCTGCACAAAGCACTGGCTATGAAGTGTGTTTCATTTATCCAGGCTTTATATCAATACCCATTTCAATGATTTCAAATGTGTACACAGCTTTTGATAAAACATGTGCAAAGACTACACAAAGAGGCCAGGAATTTTGTACTTCACAAAAGACGCCACAAGTCTTTGCAGCCTGCCTCACTTCCCATGTGGATCACTTAAGTGTCTAACATTTGATAAAAAGATTACAAAAGTTGTATGCCTTTGTGTAAGCAGGATATCTTTCCGGCTAATTACAGCCTGGTCAATAAGCATACACAAAACCTTGCCTGCAGTATGTGTTTATTTGATAATAATCAGCTTAATTCAATTGCACCATTGACCCACCCATAGTAACAAAAGCTTAATTATCCTCTATACTTTATGAGACATTGAAAGCAAACTGTTGTGGTAAACAATTGTGCTGTTCTCTAAACAGCCCTGTTCCTGTTGAGAACCATTCAGGTTCGCAACAAAAGACAATGAAAAGTAAATTGCACCAAGACTGGGTTGACAAACAAGTGCCCGCACTTATGACTTATTTTGATAAAATCACCAATACTTTACCAACAACTGAAAGATCATTTCCAGGGACTTTTTTAAAAACAAAGATGTAGAGAGTGAATAACCTTTCACAAGCACTTGTCTTTACATGCAAATCTCCATATTTGTTGTCAAACTCAAGTCAGTAAATGATGTTGTATCTCTTCTTTATTGTTCAACACCCTTATCATGCGGCATGTTTTTATGCAAAATATAACAGAAAACAACGAAGTTCCCTGTATGTAAATATTGTGTATTATTAATATGCTCTTATTCATAATTTATTATTACTGCATGTAAACCTTTCAGCACAGAGTTGTTTTATTGTCTAATGATCATTTGTTACTAGTATTTCAAACAATGGTTAAATTCAATGTATGTTGTATTGTACTTGAAAAAAAAAATTCTTCATGGGTTAAAATGCCCATTAATAACAATAGTATTTTTACTTTCAGGGCACTCAATCTGTCAAATCCACGGCCGAAATTCGGCTACATTCCTCCCCCTGAAAAGTATACTTTTTTTCCCCTTTTTGGGGGAAAAATTCCCCCTTTTTATAGATAGATGTGTCTCATGATTATTATATCTCAATTCTATTTTTAATTTAATCTTGTCAAACATACAAAAATTTGGAAAAAGCAATGAATATAGTGCAAACATGTACAAATGTTATAATTAGAGAGTAAGTAAAAAATCCCCCCAAAAGGGAAACGCCGTGAAAATTCCCCCTGCTAAACTGGATTTAGGGCCCTGACTTTTTTAAAGAGATCATATCTATGCAAATGTTCAGTGCATGGAAGGTAGTATATTTGACCCCATCATACTACACTGATGTTCTATATATATATGACCTAAACAGTGTATTCAAAACGCTGAAAATTGTTGTATTAATGCCAATGGATTGTCTTCAAAAAATCCCAATAAATGTACTGTAAACCATAAAGCTGTGGTCCTGCTTTTCATTTTCTTTGCAAGTGCAGTGTTTGTACCATAACCATACTACGGCATAGCTTTGTGTATTTTACTACAAATGTTACATTTTTGCCTGTATGGATGCACAAAGCTTCTTTCTTGATTTGCAGAAAGGACATGGCCTTCCATGTTTGAGGAAAATTATCAAAAAAACTGAGAAAGGGGACAAAATCTCAAAGTAAGCTTGAAATAGAGTAAAGACTAAAGTCTTATTGTGTCATCGGTCTCATTGTTAAACTTAAGTTTTCAGTGAATAATTTATTAGGATTCATACTGGTGCAGCTGAATATTCAATGTCACAAAGTGTATCTTTAACTTTTTGATGTTTAGTAAATACATGTATATAATAAATCTAGAAAAAAAGAGTTTTGAAGTTGTAAAATGTCAAACATGTTTGTTTGAAATTAATGTCTTGTGTAATTTGTATTACCAATGGATACAGATTTATTCATCAAGATATATTTTTTTGCCAAATTAACAGTAAATTGAAGCTATAATTGGATTTGTTTTCAGTATTAGTCATATTTCCCATGATCAAAACCTTGCCCTTATACATGAAAACAATATACCATACAACTTATATCCTTACGTGCAAAGTGGCAGACCAGGAAACTGTTTTTATTTGATTATTTAGTACAAAGCCCAAATATAATTGTCACTTTTGCGTCACAACTCCATCCTCTGTTGACAAGTCATGCATTGTTGAAATTATTATTATTAATCTTTCCTTAACCATTGGCTGAATTCATAATGTTTCACTGTCATTAATGTAGTAACGTTCTGACAAAAATAACTTAATTAGTCATCCTTTTTTTGTTCAATCACATTTTTTTTTAAAGGAATGATGATTTGAGATATTTAATAATGTAATTTGCTCACAGGCACGATTGGAAAAAAATTAAGCATTTTAAGTCTTTATTATGTTTAACCATGCCAACCAGACTGGTAGTAATAGACGTAGAACTAAAGCAGTTTTTTCATAGTGTGTTTAGTCATTAGCATTATTTCACTCCCTGATCAAAAAAGTGTTGTTTTTTTTAATCTTTTTTTAATATGTTTGAGTGACAAAAATCAAAAAGTTCAAAAAATCGTTTTTCAGGACATTTAAAGGAAAATAAAAATATTTCTAAAAGATGCCTTAACGCAATATAGACATAAGATGTTTTGAATATTTTATACTTAAATAAACCATGTAAATACCACTTTATATTATGAATAGAATTCTGACGAATTCATGGGTCAATGGTGCGTGACCATCGAACTGGCAACTTCATAGGGGGTGACACATTTCTTACCAATTTGTAACACATTATCCACAGCTCCTGACTCCAAAAGTTTAACTCCTTGATTGAATGGAAGCTTTTCACTGTCAGCATTTTCTTTCCCAACTTGGGTAAAGGAAGAATACATGCAAATATCCCTTTCATTTCTAGGGAATGACCAAAACACAATTCGACTTTGCACTGGTTCAGGAATACGGTCGAACCGCTGCTCTATCTTCTGAAATGGTATGTTTTCACCTACAATTTTAGCACATATATCGAGAAGAGAATCTACGTTATGAAGTTTTCCACTTTTCGAATTATTTCCTTTTGCATTAGATCCATTTTGGTCTTTCGAACAGTCACCAAGCGAAAATCGCATCCGCTTAGCAGCCGCCATTGGGAACATCTGATTGATTGACCTTCACAACGCATGCGCCAATTTTACACACACTTGAGTTCATTACACATGCGCAGACAGAGTCGAGCTTTACTTACGCCCGAGAAGGGCGTTTGGAATTCCCATTCTTTATCGATAATTACTACGTTTTCTGTATTACGGCCACGAGGCAAGTGTATAAAAAAATCCATTCATTGATTTGTTTTACGAGCAATAAAATGTCAACAATGCGTAAATTGATAATGGGTGGGATAAAGATGCTGATGATGACGATGATGATCATTAATAAATAATAATAATAATAATAATTATTATTATTATTTTTATTATTATTATTATTATTATTATTATTATTATTATTATTATTATTATTATTATTATTATTATTATTATTATTATTATTATTATTATTATTATTATTATCATTATTATTATAAATAACATAAAACAATGTATTATTATAAGTATGATTTTTATTACACTCTTTTAATGCGTATGAATCGTTTAAAAATTAACTAGAGATCTTTTTATAATATTGATAGATCTTTGATACAAATTATTATCAACTTAAATGATTTTAGTTCTAATAATCTGAAAACGCAACACTATAAGAAGCGTAGAACATTCCTGATGGCCAATAAAAACTAATGAAGTTGGAAATTAACTGTTTTGAAAATAAGATAAATAGAACTTTACACAGAAGTCTCATTTTCATACTCAGACTCAATAAATAAGCAATCAAAAAAGTGTGTCGCCCTTTACAATAACGTTTTAACGCACTCTTTTCTCTCGCCGAAAAACAAATAAATCTATTACAATACGTTCTAAGCGGTGCACAAAGGCTAATCAGGGACGACACTTTCTGCTTTATGGATCTTTTTATTAAAGGAAGGCTGTCCTAAACGA
This sequence comes from Dreissena polymorpha, assembly GCF_020536995.1. Taxonomy (NCBI): domain Eukaryota; kingdom Metazoa; phylum Mollusca; class Bivalvia; order Myida; family Dreissenidae; genus Dreissena; species Dreissena polymorpha. The sequence continues at coordinate 50,182,402 of NC_068357.1, read as the reverse complement.
ATATCCATTCTAGGCTGAAATGCAGTTTGCACAGGCTTATCAGGGCCGACACTATACCTACAAGCATTAAGCCCCGTTTTCCCAGAATAAGGAATAAGTGTGAGCGCGTATATATATACATACATACACGTGGAAGCTTAATTGGTATATGCGTGGGCGTGTTCCTACGTTCGGAGCTCGATAGCAAGTGGCATATGTTTGAGACCGTATAGATACGCAAGAGATTTCAGCAGGTCCGTGCATAAAGTAGACGTGAAGACTCAACAACGACCAGGAAATAAACTTCGGATCTTCACACGACCCCATATAGATGTCGACGTCCGACTATTTCCGCACTTGTTCTGACTCGAAATCCTACATGAACACCTGCATCAAGACATATTATCAGTTCCTGAAACCGAAGATTTGAACTTTCTTAATTATAATACAATTTTGTTGTGTTTTTTTTAATTAAAGGACCTTTTCACAGATTTTGGCATGTATCAAAATTCGTCATTAAAGGCTTTATATTGATAAATGTAAACATCTTGAAACCTCCAGTAAAAAACAGGAGCAAAATTAAAGAAATAAAAAAAGGAACCCCCAACTGGGCTCGAACAACTGACCCCTGAAGTAAAAGTCTAACGCTTAGACCACTCGGCCATCCGTGCTCATACAATGAGTGATGTATTTTATACTTTATATAAGCAATCCTCGTAGTGATACAAAATATTACGACAACAACAGTTTCCTCACAAAAATCATCACTTTAATGAAAATTTGCGAATCTGAAATATATTTTTTTAAATTGTGTCTATTTACCAAAACATGAAAAGGTCCCTTTAGCAACTATTTTTATTTTGACGCGTAGCGTTTGAGGAGCAATACACGCGCGGTTACTAACGTTTGATGTGGTGGGAACGGAAAAAAAGAAATATCAAATAATATTTACGTATGATTTTTTTATTTAACGACCCTTTTTATTTTGACACGTTAACTATGAGGAAACTTGTATGCATGCGGGGTTAAAGACGTTTGATGTAGATTTGAAGGACATGAGAAATATTCGATGAATTTTATGTACATACAATTATATATATGTTCATATGTATTAATAGTTATATATAATGCTTAGTCTGTTTAAAAAATCGACTCAAAACATGTTTTCCACATCCTTGTTGTAAGCTTATCATTTTCCAACATAGCATTATTAAAAAGCTAACAACCATGACAACTAACAGTTAACAACATCACAGTTTTCGATTAAAAAGTAGAGAAAGTATTATTCCGATAAGACCAATCAAATGTTTTTGACTGTACAGATCTAGTTACGATTACTATGTTCGACAAATATCCTCGATGACAACAGTTGCTTCCCTTATATCCTCGATGATAACAGTTGCATCCGTTATAAAATGCTATAATTTTAATGGGGCCTTTTCACAGATTAAAATAAAATTAAAGAAAGAAAAAAAGTAACCCTCAACTGGGCTCGAACCACTGACCCCTGGAGTAAAAGTCTATCGCTAAGGCCACTCGGCCATTTGTGCTTATACAATGATTGATGTATTTTATACTTTATATATGCAATCCTCGTAGTATCACAAAATATAACGGTAACAACAGAACTCTCCAAATTATTCAATCGTTTCGCGTTGCAACGCTTTATAGTTTTCAGGTTTTTAAATCGTCAACAGATACATATAATGGATATTTTAGAGCTAGTAAATGTTCAGTATTACTGTTTCCTCACGAATATCATAACTACAAGTACATTTTGTGAATCTGAAATATTTTTTTAATTTTGTCAATTTACCAAAACGTGAAAAGGCCCCTTTAAAACACAAGTTAATATTTATTGGACGCGTTCACAATATAATCGGTCAGTGCACACGTTTGAAGATCAGACGGAATGACGTTCAATCCAAGAGTACGTTCGAGTAATATACATGTAGTGTTGTGTTTGTTGTTTCAAAGATACGCCTTTAGTAGGGGGAATCTAGAATACAATAATACTGACACAGAGGACCAGAACAGCCAGGTAAACCCTCGATTTGTGGCTTTGTAATAATTTGCTAAACCAACAGTTTATTAAGCGAATCGCTTATATTCACATGACATGGGATCATACAATAATATAATAATAATTAATAATAATAATAATAATAATCTCTTTATTTTCCGAAGGTAACTCATTAAGACAACACATTGATACAAAGTCATGCAGACAGTTTAACAATGGCAATCTTATTTTCAATGAGGCCTTCAAACAACTATGGTATGTATAATGCATTTCTACAGTATAATGCAAACATGTAGACTTTGACGGACACTGTAACAGTGTAATAGAAGTGTCATAAAAAGCAAGTATATTATATGACTTCTCTTATATTATTAATTTCTCTTCCGATAATGAAATGGTCTCAAGGAACAAATATTTATAAACAGAAAGTATTTAAGAATATAAATGTATTGTTGATTACATTTTCCCATATGCACACACTCTAACGCACGCACGCACACACACACGCGCGCACGCACACACCTATACACACACACACACTTATACAATTACCATATCTTAATTAACACGACCAATATCAATAACAAAAAGTTAACAAAACAGCCGCGTACATTATTGTACAAAGTCAGAGTTTAAAAACGTGGAATACATAATTCTTGAAATAGTTAACGATTGATAGAAGCGGCTGATGTACACAAATATTATAATTACAGAAAACAATATTCATGACCAGTGTTGTTCACAATAGGATATGAAATTACCCAACTGTTATGAAGAATAGCCTGCACCTCCTTGCTATATAAATAGTTTGAAAAAGCAATATGTATATTTGATTGCAGATTTTAGATCTACAGTAATCATTACGACACTTATGGAGGAGTATTTGACTTTTGAATAAGAGGAAAACAGAAAAATGTTACTACGCAAATATGACAGTCATAACAATGTCAAATACTATGCATGACTATTAAATACAGTGATGTTTGTTAACATGCAAATGTATAGCAGCTAGACTATTTAAATTATCACATCTAAGTTTGAACGCTTCAACCAAAAAAGTGTGCAATGTTTTTGGTCTAAAGAACTTTAGTACAAGACATCATTGATAAGTGGTCTTAAAAACTTTAGTACAAGACATCAATAATATGTATTTACTTATGGTGGGCTATGATTTTCTGATATTATATTTTATACTCAATTTGTTATATAATTGACTACATAATATAAATTGATATTCGGGTTCACAAACATTCTGGTTACATAGTTTACGCTGGCATTCTTCGCGGGACAACCTGCTATATCAGTCAACTTCTATTTCAAGACAACGAGAACCTATTCGAAATGGGCTCATTTGGATTCTTTTCTTTTCATTAGATATGCAATCAACAAATTTTTCATACTCGAAGCTAAAAAAAGTGAATTCCATTTTTGACTGTGAAGCTAAAGTATCGCTCCATTCTTAAACAAATTGGTCTTTTTTATCTGATTTACCGTGTAGGCAATGTTGGACGTGAAATCAGATGTATAAAGCATAAAAGCCAAGGTTGCCTAAAGTTGACACCATAGATTATTTTTCGTACTTTTAAAATTGGTGAAAGCACGCAACTGTCCCATAACACGTTGGTATCAACATATGCAGTTTGGTTATTTACAACTTTGATCTAATAACGCAATTCTATAAGTTTGCATACAACGACAAGAAGGAATTAACCAAATTTACTAAGAACAGCATAGTTAGAAGTAGGTGTTTTACACTTACACAAAATATTTTTGCAAATTGTGTAATGTAATTTTTCAATTACAGAGTTGTCATAAACGCCCGAGACTTCACAACCATACAGTATGATTGGTTAAATATAACACACGGAATTCACTTCACGTGGATTATCTGTAAAATAATACGAATAGAATATAACGCATTTCAAAAATGATTAACCTTCCCTTTTAGAGGCGCTCCAGGAAGCAGCTATTTCGCCACAAATCTTTCCTTCAAGTACGTTAACCATTTACTACTTAGATACGTATTTTGACGCATGTCTGGTCCCTTAGAAAGTTATATTTAATTGAAGACTTTTTTTTGTACTAGATTCACGTTTTAAAGGCTTCATGTCAAACCCTTAAATACTGATGAGCAGCAAACAGCATAAAACCTGAACATATTGCGAGTTACTCACAGGCTGTTCTAGTTTTATGCTGTTTGCACATAGGCCACGACTTTTATATTTCTTGGTTTACAAAACCGCCGACCCTAATTTTTGGAAAAAGGGAACAAAAATAAAATCGGAAAATCGTCTTTTTTTTAAATATTTTATTCCCGACCGCACTGCAAAACGAACGAAACGAGAAAAAAAACCGATCCGGTTTGAGTACGGTTGCGAATAAAATCAAGTAAGTACAATCAACGATTGGTTCACATATATTGCAGAGATCGGGATATTTTTCAATGTGACACTTTATGTACCAGTCCTTTTATGGGCACTTCTCAAAATTTATTTCGGGTAAAAATTACAGACAATAAGAAAATCAGCGTCAGTAAAATGTCGACGCAACTATGTTGTTTAACATGTTAATTATATTAAACAAACCCGATATTATAGTAGATAAAAAAGTATTTGATAATTAGTATAAATAATCAAATAAAACACTGCCATTATTTACGATATATGTGTTTAGGAATTTTGTAAACACGTCCGCCATAGTTTATAGGAACTGTACAGAAAGTTTGGAAATCGGAACAAATCGGTATCAATGCTTAGGGCCGAGTAATTTCGGCAAATCGGAACTCAACTTGCGTAAAACACAAGCTCAATTAACCATTAAACTCCGCCTCCGTTCTCGGCAAAAGATTCGAAGGCGGAGCTATGCACGTGCTTTTATTAAATTGGAGGATTGCAATTGAGAAACAAACACACGATTGGTTCGGCATGTTGATTGCTAGACAAAGGAAGCCAATTTTTTCGGCGCGAAATTTGTCGCTTTATTGCTTCCGACAGAAAGCGGCTTTCCTTTGATGACGTCAAACTGTCAATTCACACAGACTGCACATTTTCGGAAGACTTTAACTGACTCCTTGTTTACAATTCCGGTAAAAAAAACACTTGCTAACATTAAACTTTGGATTAAATTATCAAAATAAAGCAAAAGCGAAGTTGACAAATATGATTAAATTAATTCGCATCAGTTCAAATAAGACGTTTTGCGTTGTAAATCAACGAGTTTTCATGACAACAATAACTTTGACAAACATTACCGCGACGACTCATGGATCGATCTACCTCGATTTTTTTTCATGTACGATCTCATAAGTCGAGTAAGAGCAAACACATACCGGGTAATTTGTGTATGAGTAGTTTATCTTATATAAGATTTATGCAACGGGCATTGCATTGCGTAATGAAGCGCATCGAATTATGGAATTGAAGCGCAGTTTTTCGTTTTAATGGGAGAAGAACGCATGTCATGTAATGGAGTGTTTAAAATTGCCTGATGTTACAAAAGGTGCTTTTAGGACTCATTTTCATTTGAAGATATAGATGTGTTTCATTGCATAATTTGACTTTTTGTCTCTGTGTTAAGGTTATAAAAGATATGTTGTCTTTGTTCTGATGTTTTTAGTATTAACTTTTTTTTCCGATGTTTTTTTTTTTTTTTTTTTCGACCGCCCGATGGACCATTTTCAAAATAATTTTTGTAAACCAATAAAAAAAAAAGTCGTGGCCATAGCCATTATGACTGCTTCTGAGTAGGAAAGGGTTAAATAACGCAAAATATACTGACACAATGATTATATACCGGTATTGATCTATATGAGGAATTATTAGTTTCTTTGATGCCGATGTGGAAAAATCGGAATGTTAAACATAGAATATTGTCAATTTACATCTTTTCTGGACTTTTCTAAAATCGTATGCAACGCTTCCAAAAAATTAAATACTTTTCGCAACTCAACGAAATAATGAGCATAAATATGGGAAAATGTGTTAAAAGCGGACATTAACTATCATAACGATGTTTTTAAAGAATTGCTATTTTTTTCCCGTAGATGTTTGTTCAATCGTGCCGTTAAGAGCAGTTTAATCCGCGCTTCTAAGACATTTTATTTTTGCTTGGAACCTAGGTGGAGGCGTACTTTTGTCTGTTTTTTTTTATTTACAAATTCTGTGATTGACTGTCCAGCAATTGGTTCCTAGCCATAGACAATTGGTTCCTAGCCATAGACAATTGGTTCCTAGCCATAGACAATTGGTTCCTAGCCATAGACAAATGACTGCATTGTATAATACGGGGTGTCTCTCTTGCTAGTGCAGAATAAGTTTCACTTTATGTGCGTTTGTAAGATAACTATGTTGTTGAAAACAATGCAAATAGAATCATAATATGAGCCTTGCTCTGTGAAAAATGGGGTTTATTGCATGTGCTTAAAGTGTCGTCCCAGATAAGCATGTGCAGTCCGCACAGGCTAATCTGGGACGACACTTTCCGCTTTTATGGTATTTTTAGTTTCAAGGAAGTCCCTCCTTACCGAAAATCAAGTTTAGGCAGAAAGTGTCGTCCCTGATTATTAGCCTGTGTAGGACTGCACAGGCCAATCTTGGATGACACTTTACGCACATGCATAAAGCCCAGTTTTTTCAGCACAAGGCTCTTATACCATCGTGTTAAAATACATACAATGTACATATCATTGTTTGTTTAAAATGTTTTCTACATACTTGTGTATCATGCAGTATCGGATTGTATATTGTCATAATACAATGTTATGATGAGATTATATAGTGCAAACAACACATTTATGCCATTTGTTTTTGTGTCATCTTTCGTTTTTGTTGATGTTGTGTTTCTATATTGATGGAATTTCCAATATAAAGTTTCAGTACTGATCGAGGCCCGATCAGGATAACACCACTAATTATTTCAGAAACAAATACATTGGCAATACATATGAACAAACGCACATACATTAATTAAGTAATAATTACATTAAATGTGTGTAATAAACGATCCACCCACAACTATGTTTGCTGGCCTAAATGGTCGTCCATCGTATGTCGTTTTGCCTTTGTTTACACGCTGGAAGTGGAAAATCCGAGTGTAAAAATCGCAACGAAAAGCACATATTGCGTATTTGTTTATGCCACCAACTTTTCACAAATCTATTTCATTCCAGTGTTAGCCTTATCTACTAATTCATAAGTGATTAAAGCGATCATAATTAAAACAACACATTTGCATTATTCATTAACCGGTTACAAATGTATGTGTTTTTTTTTCGATTTCTACGGGGCATGTACACGCGGCACATATGTGACATATAACTTTTTAAACATATTTATTTATTTCCCACGACTAAGTAACTCATTAGAGCAACATAACTAACTCATGGTAAGGGCATACTCAACCATTCAGAATACACGCTAGCAGAAAAACAAACATTCAAAAGCGCGAATATGTCCGATTTATATCGCAATAAATTGTGTTTGCTATCCACTTTCTCGGTAAGTTTCAATTATGCGCAAAACAACATGTATTTAGATTGGCTGATGATGCCGCTAAAACGAGAAATATATCTCGTTACTACGGGTTACTAGGGCGTTCTTACGAGTTACTTGGTCGGTCCTACGACTTACCATGGCGTTCCCCTGGGTTACTAGGGTGTTCACTCTAGTAACAAGGGCGTTCCCACTAGTAAGACATGTCTTTCCCACGAGTGAGTAAGTCGTTCTCTCCAGTCAGCAATGTCCATACCAAGATTAACTAAGACGCTTCAACGACTTATTTAATTTTTTCCACGACTTCCAATTAGTAAGTAATAACTTATTTACCAAGACTTACTACTTCGTCGTTGTAACGTCATAAATACAATATATGATAAATAAACCCCCGTATGAAGAGTTAATGATATGTGCATGTTTTATGTTGTTTCTACGATTCGCTAACTCGTTCACAGGACTTAGTGACTCGATAATAATTCTTGGGGGCGAGATATTGAACTCGCGTGAACGACTTAATACTTCATTAGTTGAAACTTCTAAGCTCACGGATTTCACGGGAATGACATAACTAACTCGTGGGAACGACATACTAGTAACTAACTCGTGCGAACGACTTCGTAAGTCGTGGGAACGAAATTTCTAACTCGTGGCAACGACATAAATCAACCAATCAGAATACGGGCGGTTTGAAAAGAATCTATTCTATTTACATAATACAAAATTATGTTTCTGTCTCGTATCAGCCAATTTTAAACATGCGTTGAAAACATAAATATGTATTTTGATTTGGTAGTTTGGTAGTTTCCAGGAATTACTAATCTCGTTTCACGATTTCTTACGTCGTTACCAGGAGTAAGTTATTTCGTTTCTACGTGTCACTCGGTCGTTCGAACAACTAAGTCATTGTTATGAGGACATAAATCAAAACATGTACATGTTACATATTTATTTGCCACCATATTCAATACAAAATAATTTTGGCATGTTACAGCGACCAAAGTGTGTTAGCCTTTATTTACTTACAGACTGACAGACGAACGGTGGATTAACAACCTTTGAAATGTGTCTAGTTTTTCAAAAAGAACAGTGTTATTTATTTCGACCCATTCCCTTTTTTCCGCCATTATACAGTGGGTAGCACGTGTTTCCTTCTAGTTCCCCGGCGGGCAGACATCGCCACGTGTCGTCTGTTTCAACGAGCCAAGCGTTCAGTGTCGTCTGCATGCTCGTAATGACGTCATGGTATTCTGGCGCGTCCGCCATATTCATTTGCTCGTATGGATCAGACGTCAAATTGAAAAGCTGCCACTCATCCCTGAAGTAATACTTGTCCAGCGTAGTAATCCACGGCAGTGTTTCGCCCGATTCTGTACGGTTTAAAATGTCCAAAAATGTAGGATTAAGATATAAATCCGTTGCCATTGGATATGGGGCTCTGTAATTCAAATTGTGAATAAGTTTCATGCCCATTGTGCGGATGACTCTCATTGGATAATACATCGTGACCTCGTGGAACACGTGACTTGAAAACACCAGGTCAAATGCCGGTCCTGGATTCGGAGCTAGGGCTTTTAGCAGTGACTTTCCGGTAAGTTGGACTGCCTGGCCGTTCAGGGAATACTTAGGGTATTGAATTTGAAACCAGTCTAAAATAGTGGGTAGAATGTCCATCGTACTGGCCATAAGTTCGGTCGTCTGTAAATGAACAAATAGAGAAAATTAGCAACAACGGGGAAAAATCAATAGCAGCACAAATAGAAATTAACCAATGTTAATACACACATAAATTCATGTATGAGAAATGTTTTTTAGAAACCAGACAAAGATCAGTAATGGTATCTTTCATCTCTATGATGTGTTCTTCACTATTTAACTATTCGTATAAAGTCAAATTTCATATTGCACACAATTTAATTGTACACGTATAATTGATATGGGCTTTTCCAGACGCTTTGTCGTGTACAACCTATAGCTTTCATGACACCTACAAAAATCAAACAAAACAGTAAAACATATCATCCTCTGATTGTCGTTAACCGGAAGTACACAAACCTTTACCTTTCCCCACGTGTCCCTTTGATATGGAGACGAGATCATGAAGGGTTCTCCTTGCCCCGGGTCGTACAGATTCGTCTTTGCAAGCGGAAACGGGATTCCGTTGTCAGACGTGAACAGCACCAGCGTGTCGTCTGCGAAACCGGCGTTCTCGAGTTCTCGCAGGAATAGTCCGACACCTGAGATGAGAATTCATATGCGCTCTATGAACATAGTCATGTCCATAAATGTATTTGTAGATGCCTACGTTCTATTGATGTTATTATGAAACGGACACATTGCAGAAATAATATTCGCACAATAGAAAATTGTATATACTTTGACTTATTGAATCCGTTGCAGATTTGACGCACGCTTGTTCAAAACTCTACAATACCGGCAATCTTTCACAATCTATGTATGGCCGCGCTCTTTGAAACGTGGGTATAATGCATGTGCGTTAAGTGTCGTCCCAGATTAGCATGTGCATGTGCACTTTCCGCTTTTATGGTATTTTTCGTTTACAGAAAGTCTCTTCTTAGCAAAAGTCCAGTTTAGGCGGAAAGTGTCGTCCCTAACTCATGTCAATGATTATGACAGATGAAAACGATGACAGCAACACAAACATAAAAAATAATATTTATTTATAACATCAAGTATTAATTTATAAAGTCATGAGACGGAATTTGTTTCTCATTGATTGTAGTGTTCATCTAAAAAAATATCACAATATTTCACCTTGGTCAAACCTGCTGTACGTTTTGTACATATTAGCGAGATCCTGGCGCGTAGCGGGCGTGTCGGGCAGGAAATACGGAACCTCGACATCTTCCGGTGTGTAAACTTCCGGTTTCCAGTCCGGGATAACGCCGGTCCCGGGGGAAGTTCCGTCCCCGAATTTCTCACAGAAGTCCCCGAGTTTACCGCCTGTATCGCATCGGTGGATGTCGTGAATACCGATGTACAGCATAAAAGGCCTGTAAGAAAAATTCATGTCACTATTGTTATATTTGAGTCGTGTTCTGAAAAAAATGGGAATAATGCACGTGCGTAAAGTGTCATCCCAGATTCGCCTGTGCAGTCCGCACAGGCTAACCAGGGACGACACTTTCCGCCTAAATTGGATTTTTGCTGAGATGAGACTTCATTTAAACGAAAAATGTCATAAAAGCGGAAAGTGTCGTCCCAGATTAGCCTTTGCGGACTGCCTCTGGGATTAGACTGCACAGGCTAATCTGGGACGACACTTTACGCATATGCATTATGCCCAGTTTTGTCAGAACGAGACTCATGTAATAATAACGTTATTTTAAAATCAATATCTGTAAGCAACCATAATTGCTAAGACTACACGAGTCAAAAACGTGCATATAATATATTTGATACTTTCTTTACTTATGGATATGTTGAGTGTAGAATAAGGCTTTTTTCTAAAATGATTTGATATAAAACACAAAACACAACATCCACACACACCCGCACTTGCGAACTTACGCACGCAAGAACTCACACACAAACATATTTATAAGTCTTAATTAACTGTTTGTAATGTTATTTTCAGTAAAACTAAAAATTTGTAAAAGTAAGTGGATATTTCATTATTAAATCATATTATTACAACTTAATTCAGTGTTTGAGTTAAATCCCTGAGACACCATATTCAAGAAGCGATACTCACAAAAGCAGAGGAAATACATATGCGAAAAAACACTGTACACTTTGCAACTTATAAATTTATTCCCCGATAATTAAGTTAATATCGATCGACTTATCAGTGAGCTATAAATCCTAGAGCTAAATGCTATCAGTTTGTCCTCCATTTTCCTCGATAAGCTTAGTTTCGAAGTTCACATTATTTTTCAACGACTTTTGTTTATTTCGTTGAAAAAAAAACGTACACGAAAGATTGTTTAACGAAGTCAATGGGCAATCGGAGTCTATCTTTTTCAAAGCTGAAAGGTAATTTTGTGCGATTGTCAGCTTCAATGAGTAGAATTTCCGAAATTTCTTTTTAGTCCGTTTGTACAGTGTTTCGCATTCTAGGATTTCTAAAGACTGAAAATTGCCGCAACAAAATAGCCCTGGTAAATTAAAACAAGAATAATGATGTGTCAACTTATAATGTTCATACATTTAAAGCATTTGTATTTCAGGGACTAAACTTAGTCTACTTTTGAATTAACAATATTTCATCATGCGGACTGCACAGGCTTATCTGGGACGACACTTTACGCACATTTATTACGGTACGCCCCGTTTTCCCAGAACACGGATCAAATGCATAAATACTAGCATGTTCCAACAGCATGTTCCAACTGACCTGGTGTCATTGCGCGACGCCTCCAGGAAATCCCTGACGTGTTCCTTCATGAACGTGATGTTGCGGCCCACTTGATTAATGGAGTACTCCTCTTCCGTTACTTCCACCTCGAACTTATACACCGTATCCGGTTTCACGTGTTTCTTGCCGATAAGACCTGGAATGCAACGAGTCAAATATTTAATGTTAATGTATTCTTTTATACCAAATGATAAAATGTGACATTTCTGCAGTGAAATAACAGCAGCCGGTGAAAAGAACCAATTTCCGGAAATCCTTTTTCTATTTTTAGATAATAATAAATAATTGTATGTATATTTTCTATGATCACGAGTGAATTACAATCGACATTCCACCGAATCCAACAAAATTGCTTTATATTTAATGCTTTTTCATCGTTTATTTACATTGAATTTTGGCGGTATAACGACGTCATTTTGTCACACTAATGACGTCATTTTGTGTTTTGAAATGTATTGAGGCACGCCACGGGAGAACTCCGAGAAATGGTAACTTTTAAGCGAAATGGAAACATTTTCTTTAAAAAGGGACATAAAAGAAACATAAAATGTGTTCATGTCAGTGTAAGATCGTTTGTTATTTCACGAGTGATCATAAAAAAGTATATTTTCACGAGTGGTATTTCATGTTTGTGTTCACCTTTTTAAGTTATTTTTTTATGAAAACATGCCCGTTATATATAGTCACAACGTTCAGCAATTGAAAATATTAAAAGAAAATCGTCTTTTGATCGACAGCGCACGATCATCTGCTTGTCGCCGATCAAATGCCAACCTGCAGCCGATTGACAGTGATCTGCAACAAGTCGCATTTTGTCTGCTCGACATAATTGATAGTCGATGGAGTAACGACCGATAAATGCGTTCTCGCGATCTGTTTAGGGTCTGAAAAGCAGACAGTCATACCGACACTCTGTCGCTGACCCGTAAGAACCAGTCCAAGACCAACAGCAACCACCTCCTGTCGAGAGTCTGATCGATCTTGAGTTTAAGTTGATCGCAATATATCACTGCGACATACAAGTAAAAATACATAAGACTAGGACACACATAGGAAGCATAGGTAGCAAAAAAGCTTAAAAGCTACCTACAACCGGAAAATAACATTTCCGACGACAGACAAGAACCTCTTGCGAAGACGCTCGCGCGCGTACGGATGAACTTATTATTGATTTGCACATTCTTGGTCGATAGTCCTTTGGTCGGTGTTTTTATCGATGTATATATGGTACTTAAATTATTTTAGGTTCCATGCCGTTGTAACCCGATTAGAAAATATGTTTATCCCAGGTCGTCTGTCTGTTTGCATGTTCGTCCGTCCGTTTGTTTGTCTGTCCGAATCTGACCACTTCAATAATTGTAACTCAACAAACATTAAGCCAGCTTTATAAAACTCGGTATGTTGGTAGACCGCCATATGGCCAATATACATGTTGTATCAGTACTGTTTTTGTTAGAAAAAAAATATGTTGCTATGGTAACAGAAGCTGTAATTATAGCGGGGTTTGTTGCATCTGTGCGGCCACTATCCCTTTAGGGAAATACATTCAATCGTGTTATCGAAACGTTTGCGATAACATGTATAATTGTGAACGCTGATAACAAATCATCTTTGCAGCATATCGAAGTTAAGTTCACTGTACTTAATTTTCAACACTCACTGTGTCTAAGATATTGTACTTGTTTATACAAATGATATGGTGTAAATGTATGCCTATTTGCAATTTACTAAACCACACCAAAGGTGTACTATTTACGTAATAAAGCATCCCATTTGACATTATCAAGAGCGCGCGAACAATAAGATATTTCCGTACCAAATGAAGGGCTGGGAATTGTAGACATGATTCGAAACTCGCTCCAAACTTTCGCAGAAACTTTATTAGGCGAAGATGTGATGACCCATACAGGTCTTAACATTATGCAGCAACAAGCGCAAGATGACCCTTTTGATTAAATTTGTAGTATTGAAAACACGTTGAATGGCAATGCACTTCCTTCACGCTCAAGGAGTCGCATGTTCGACATCCGCAATGCATGACTCATCTTTCATAAGAGACGCCGTGAGGTGGCGCTGTGTACGAGGTGTTTCACATCGAAGACTTGATAATAATCCACAGGGACATAGACGGTACACTCTAGAATAATCGGAATTTTGGACGAAATCTTAAATTTTAACTGCCAGTTAAGGAAGGAAACTCCGCCGGTCCGGTATGGTAACAGGAAACTCCGCCGGTCCGGTATGGTGACCATCAAACAAAACTCCCATATGCATTGAGTGGCATTTGAATCCGTGTCGCCGAGGTGAGGGGCGCGAATACCTACTACTGCGCTAACCAGATAGCTCTAGGCCCCTATATATCATAAATAGATCTCGAAAAACGGGACTGAATGCAAATGCGTAAAGTATCGTCCCAGATTAGCCTGTGCTGTCCGCAATTTCTAATCAGTATCCGCTTTTATTATATTTTTCGTTTTAAGTAAAGTTAGTGAAGAACCAGATTAGGTGGAAAGTGTCTTCCCTTATAAGCCTGTGTGGAATGCACGTATGCTATCCTGGGACAACAAATAAGGCACATTAATTAAACACTGTTTTCCCAGAGCGAGGCTAGAACGTATTATATAACACTTGTACATGTACCTGTTCGAATCCCGTGGCTTGCCAGAATGAGCGGCAGACTCTGTACCTCGTCGAACGACTGGAAGTGGTGGACATCGTGTGCGAGACCGTATTGGCCGTTCTGGTGTACCGGAAGTCCCGTCAGCACAACCGACCTGCCGAACATACGGAACGGAATGGGGTAAACATGTGCAGATATTTATATGAAAATACATGACCACATTGGCGCATTTAATGTGTGCGTTTGTAACAACAAGTATGTGTAAGGTAATCGGCGTAAATAAGTTCTTAGCGGGAAAATGCGAACATGCGCGAATGAACGGACACCAATTCATTCGTTTGTGAAAATGCTTCGCTGAATCGGCATTAATATGCATGCGAAAATATTTTACTGAATCGGTGTTTATATGTGAGTGTGTGATCATGCGTTATGTTATCGGCATTTTTAGTAATACGTGCGTTAAACTTTACGCGCACACGGATAAAATAAGGTAAGCGTGTGACCAATACACACTACTGCATACAATCTAACAATAAGACATTATACACACTACTGCATACAATCTAACAATAAGACATTATACACACTACTGCATACAATCTAACAATAAGACATTATACACACTACTGCATACAATCTAACAATAAGACATTATACACACTACTGCATACAATCTAACAATAAGACATTATACACACTACTGCATACAATCTAACAATAAGACATTATACACACTACTGCATACAATCTAACAATAAGACATTATACACACTACTGCATACAATCTAACAATAAGACATTATACACACTACTGCATATAATCTAACAATAAGACATTATACACACTACTGCATACAATCTAACAATAAGACATTATACACACTACTGCATACAATCTAACAATAAGACATTATACACACTACTGCATACAATCTAACAAAAAGACATTATACACACTACTGCATACAATCTAACAATAAGACATTATACACACTACTGCATACAATCTAACAATAAGACATTATACACACTACTGCATACAATCTAACAATAAGACATTATACACACTACTGCATACAATCTAACAATAAGACATTATACACACTACTGCATACAATCTAACAATAAGACATTATACACACTACTGCATACAATCTAACAATAAGACATTATACACACTACTGCATACAATCTAACAATAAGACATTATACACACTACTGCATACAATCTAACAATAAGACATTATACACACTACTGCATACAATCTAACAATAAGACATTATACACACTACTGCATACAATCTAACAATAAGGCATTGTACACACTACTGCATACAATCTAACAATAAGACATTATACACACAGGATACTATTTATCTGATCTAACAATAAGACATTATACACACAGGATACTATTTATCTGATCTAACAATAAGACATTATACACACAGGATACTATTTATCGGAGCCGCGCTCGGAGAAAACTGGGCCTTATCCATTTGCGAAAAGGGTCGTTTCAGATTAGCCTTCGCATAAATACTAGTAGACTCTGTTATGTGTTTTTTCGTTTAACTGTATTCTCGTCTGAGCGAAAATCGGATAGTTTCAGCGTAAGGTGTCGTCCTTGGTTAACCAATGGGAACTGTGAAGGCTAATCTGGGACGACACTTCACGCACATGAATAAGGTCTAGTTCTTCCAGATCGAGGCTCATTTATATTTTTCGTACCTGCTTGGGGAACAACTGCTGACGGAAGTGAAGCCATTTTTGAACAGCAGACTACGCTTGGCGAGAGCGTCCACGTGTGGCGACCGGATCTTCTGGTTACCATAGCAACCGAACTGGAAACCTACGTCATCACCTTTCAGAAAGAATCATATGGCATTTCACAATATTTATTTTACTCTTTTTTGAAAATATCACAGCTCATAAGGTCGCCGCGGCGTAATGGATATGGTGTCCGCCTCGCGACCGGGAGGTCACGGATTCGTTCCCCATTGTGGGAGCGTTCTTTAGATTTCCCCTATATACACCCATTCCTGGTTCTAGTCCCATGAAACGTTCTGGACCGAGAGCGTTTCAAATAAGCCTTAGGCTTTCAATGAAATCGAGCTAAAATAAATTGGTAAACAACTAAAACTAATAAGAGTATCTTTTGCTTACGAAATCTGGACGGAAATATCTCTGGTCTTAAAATTAAGTTCTCATATGTTGTTTTATTTGACGGAATAGCAGGACTAACAAAACGTTATCTTTAACCTTTTGATCAATGTCACACAATATAATCATGTAATTGTTTTATTCAATTAACATTCATTACAAAAGGCTCAATTTATTCACACATATGTGTAATGGCATACCGAGAGCGACTTAGATCTGCATTAGTATTAAAATAAATAATAATGTTGTTCAAGCATACAAAGCTGGCTTAGGTAAATCGCATACCTAGAAGAACCAATACGTTCCTTTTCCCGTCACTAACACAGGTAAACCAGAACAAAACAAACACAGTTGCCGTTACTATTGCTTTCATTTTTATAAGTAGCGCACAGTGATTCAACACACGAACATCTGCTGTTCTTATTGATTTGTCCTCAGTCTGAAATACGTTTATCTCTTTACTAAGTGTATATCAATTAAAGGCATATAATATCAAGTAACAAACGCTTGCACGTCGGTTACCCTACATTTATGTGAGAGCGTGGAACGACAACTCTGCATGGCGATTTATCGAGTAGCTGATCCATGGTCTTGTCATCTTAAAGGGGCCTTTTCACAGATTTGTGCATGTTTTAAAGTTTGTCATTAAATGCTTTATATTGATAATTGTAAACAATGGAAATAAAAAGCTCCAGTGAAAGATCGAAAATAACATTAAAAAAAGAAAAAAAAGTAACCCACAACTTTGTTCGATCCACTGACCCCTGGAGTCCTGGAGTAAAATTATAAACCATTAAGACCACTGGGCCATCTGCGCTCACACAATGTGGATAGCATTTTATGCTTTATATAAGCAATCTTCGTAGTTTCACAAAATATAACGACAACAACAAAACTCTCCAAATTATTCAATCGTTTCGCGTTGCAACGCTTTATAACTTTCAGGGTTTTTAATCGTCAAAAGATGCATATAATGGATATTTTAGAGCATGGTTAATGTTCAGTATTACTGTTTCCTCACAAATATCATAACTAAAACGAAAATTTGCGAATCTGAAACAACTTTTTGTATTTTTTTTTCAATTTACTAAAACGTAAAAAGGCCCCTTTAAGAAGACTTTTTACGATATTTTTCTGTACTTTAAACACATTTATCACCATTCATATCCTGATAATGTTGTTCCATATATTTTCAACAAGAATAATGCTAAATTGTGCGACTATGCGTTGCATTGTTTCAAATAAACTGTTTAGCACCGATTGAAGTCCGATTGAAGTCGTAAATTAACGAAGCGTTCTGATTGGGCGGAAATTTCAACGATTGGATGGACTTAGTCAGCGTTGGTAAACCCAATCGGAAAACCCATTTTCGATTTTGAGAGTGTAAAGAAACATAGTAGTGAGGAACGCGATTATAGTTTAATGTAAGTATACAACAAACGAATGACACATTTTTTTTCTAAAACATTTTTCGTCCCATACATTATTTAGATTCCTGTTTATCAAATATTGACTTTCAAACAACGTGTATTTAATCTTAAACTTAATGTTTTTGTAGGAATATGAAACCGAAAGTAGAGTCATCTTACGGACGAAAAACAATAACAAAAGAATTACGCATACTGTAAATGTTTATTACATGAAAACTGACAGATAATCTGATACTCGCAACAAGCATATCGTCGCTCACTGCATACGGTAAGTTTAAATATTTTATTGAAATGCACATGCGCATCTGGTTTAAAAGCAGAGTTTCAGAATGTTGATGGACTTGTGAAAGGTAAGTGTGTTTGCCAGAAGTGCAATATATGTTATTTACGGTAAATGTTTCTAACATGTTCACAAGACTTTCGAAGACTTCGTCTTAATCATATTCCACCTCGTAATTACATAATTCATAAGAACAAAATAATTATTATAAAGATATGTTTAACGTCGTGTGAAATGTACGACAAATTAACTATACGCCGTTTCCGAAACAGAGATCCGTATTTAGCAAGTGTTAAATTAATTATAATGTCTTTTCGACCGTTAGGAGGGGTCCAATAATAAAAACACGTTAAATTATAAATATAGGATGGTGCTAATAATGCAAAATAAGCCTCCTACACATACGTTTCAGGTGGCATTAATATGTTAATATTACGAATGCTTGTCTTTTTGAAATCTGACGAAAAGTTCAATTCGTTATTGATAATAAATATTCTTTTAAATATTTTGCATGAGACAAACATGTTCATAAGAGAAAGAACATGGTATAGTTTACCTACCAAGAACACATTAAGTTACAGAAATGAAACGCCGTGGAATGTCATGCTTACCTGTATCGTAATGAAATCATAGAAGGCGATGCTTTTCTGTATTCTTATGTTTCAATGTAGTTATATGTATCGTATTTTAGTCGAAGAAGGCGTTTACATATGAGGTCGATACACATCTTATAGATTACGTCTTGTAATTTGGACTAAATAGATTACGTCTAATAATTTGGACTGAATAGATTACGTCTAGTTATTTGGACTAAATATATTAAGTCTTATTATTTGGACTAAATAGATGAAGTCTAATTATTTGGACTTAATAGATAACGTCAATTTTTTTTGACTATACGTAAAATTATTTTGACTAAATTGATTACTCCCTTAATTGACGTTTCGGCATAATGCCTTTATCAAAACAATGAATTTTATTGTTTACGTCAATTAAAGGAGTATAATCAGAGAGTTATAATTATTTAATATCCCTTAGGAGAATTCAACTGAGCTTATATTGATAACGTCTAATTATTTTGACTAAATATATTACGTTTAATTATTTGGACTAAGTAGATTACGTCTAATTATATGGACTAAATAGATAACGTCTAATTATTTTGACTAACATTGGCTTATGTATAATGTTCTTCCTTTAGTGTAATTTATTCAGAAAATATAATCTCCGAATCAGGTTTAATACGGGGTTTCCCGAAAAGTGAACAATACTATTGTAATAGGCATTTTCCCGAAAGTTTCGGTTTCGATCTGGATCTGGCCAAATAAATCGACAAACTGGTTGGTAATGGTTGCGTTAATTTTTGTTTCTTTATGATATATCAGTATATTATTGCTACGATAGAATCACTCGTTAGTGGGAAAGATGATTTAGTTGTAATATGTGTCGATATGTTTTTGAAAAATGTCGTCTGTATGGGGAGCATACTTCTAGATAACCGGTAGTTCGAAATTCATTTCGTGACCCTTAAAACTGTAAATAAATGACCATATGAGCCGCGTTCTGAGAAAACTGGGCTTAATGCATGTGCATAAAGTGTCATCACAGATTAGCCTGTGCAGTGCATATGGTCATTTATTTAGATAGGCCAATCTGGGATGACACTTTACGCACATGCATTAAGCCCAGTTTTCTCAGAACGCGACTCATATATGTTTAATATTGATTGCTTATATCCTCGTATAGCCTAAACAATCAAAAGATGTAACTATGACTATATGTCATGGGCATTCATAGATAGGACGCCCAAAAGAAGTTTTTCCAAATTAATTTGACGCCTTACTATGTAAATATTTAGTTCAAATATAAATTTGTATGACAAGTGCCGAAGGGGTATTAAGAAATGACTAATCCTCTTATCATACTTCTTTTGTATACGTTTCGAAGTTGCCCCTATATAAAAATGCAAAAAAATTCAAAACCGAAACGTTAAAAAGGAAGAGGATCAATTATTATGACGTCACCGAAAATGACGTCACTGACGTCAATGGCATTGTTGTCGTTAGAAACACGTTCAGCACTAACAGCGATCGCAAGCGTAAAATATCAGCCATAATGAATAAAGAAAACTTGTTCAAGCTAGACCCTATTGGGAAGTATTTCGTTAGCCAGTGGGGCAACAAGGCTTATTTGAACAATGTTTTATTGCCGAAGATTAGAAGGGCAATTCAGAATAAACACGCAGAGCAAAGAAAGGTGTATAAAAATGTGAATGAACGGGCAAAGCCTTTTTTATTTGAGGACGAACTGACAACCGGATTTCGCAGCTTACGACCACAAAGAAGGAATAAAGGTATATATTTATGATTTAATAATAATATATTTCCTAATCATGTTTATCACCGATTTTGTATATATCTGATAAGCTTTGACAATGGAATGGTATCATCATTATAAAATTTAATTTCATAATAAAAAGAATGGTAAAAATTTCAATTAAAAAATAAAATGATAAGATTAGTATTATATATTTTATTATCATCAGACACCGCTGGTGAAAACAGCCCAGACACCGCTGGTGAAAACAGCCCAGACACCGCTGGTGAAAACAGCCCCGACACCTCTGATGACAACAGCACAGAAACCGCGGGTGAAAACGGCCCAGACACCGCTGGTGTCAACAGCCCACAAACCGCTGGTGCCAACAGCCCACAAACCGCTGGTGTCAACAGCCCACAAACCGCTGGTGCCAACAGCCCACAAACCGCTGATGCAAACAGCCTACAAACCGCTGGTGTCAACAGCCCACAAACCGCTGGTGCCAACAGCCCACAAAACGCTGGTGCCAACAGCCCACAAACCGCTGGTGTCAACAGCCCACAAACCGCTGGTGACAACAGCCCACAAACAGCTGGTGCCAACAGCCCTCAAACCGATGGTGAAAACAGCCCACAAACCGCTGGTGAAAACAGCCCCGATACCCCTGATGACAACAGCACAGAAACCGCTGGTGAAAACGGCCCATATACCGCTGGTGAAAACAGCCCAGACAACGCTGGTGTCAACAGCCTACACACCGCTGGTGCCAACAGCCCAAGCGCCGCTGGTGAAAACTGCCCACACATCGCTGGTGAAAACAGCCAAGACAACGTTGGTGAAAACAGCCTTCAAACCGCTGGTGTAAACCGCCCAGACACCGTTGGTGACAATGGCTCAGACAAGGCCAATGAAAAGAGCCCTCAAACCGATGGTGAAAACAACACAATCACCGTTGGTGAAAACAGCCCAGATACCGCTGGTGTCAACAGCCCTCAAACCGCTGGTGTCAACAGCCCTAAGACCGCTGGTGAAAACAGCCTAGACACCGCTTGTGTCAGAAGCCCACATATCGCTGGTGAAAACAGCATAGACAACGCTGGTGTCAGCAGCCCACACACCGCTGGTGTCAGCAGCCCACACACCGCTGGTGAAAACAGCTCAGACACCGCTGGTGAAAACAGCCCAGACACCGCTGGTGTCAACAGCCCTCAAACCGCTGGTGAGAACAGCCCAGACACCGCTGGTGTCAACAGCCCACACACCGCTGGTGAGAACAGCCCAGACACCGCTGGTGAAAACAGCCCAGACACCGCTGGTGAAAACAGCCCAGACAACGCCGATGAAAACAGATCAGGCACCGCTGGTGAAAACAGCCCAGACAACGCTGGTGTCGGCAGCCCAGACACCGCTGGTGAAAACACCCCAGACACCGCTGGTGAAAACAGCCCACACACATCTGGTGTCAACAGTCCACACATCGCTGGTGAAAACAGCATAGACACCGCTGGTGTCAGCAGCCCACACACCGCTGATGAAAACAGCATAGACACCGATGATGAAAACAGCGCAGACACCGCTGATGAAAACAGCCAACCCACCGCTTGTTTCAACAGCCCACACACATCTGGTGTCAACAATTCACACATCGCCGGTGAAAACTGCCCAGACACCGCTGGTGTCAACTACCCAGACACCGCTGGTGAAAAAAGGCTAGGCAACGCTGGTGTCATCAGCCCACACACCGCTGGTGTCAACAGCCCACAAACCGCTGATTCCAACAGCCCACACACCGCTGGTGAAAAAGGCACAGACACCGCCGATGAACACAGCCCATACACCGCTGGTGAAAACAGCCTGGACACCGTTGATGAAAACAGCCCTGACAACGCAAATGAAAACAGACCAGAAACCTCCGATGAAAACTGCTTAGACAACGCTGGTGAACACAGCCCTTACACCGCTGGTGAAAACAGCCCAGACACCGCTGGTGAAAACAGCCCTTACACCGCTGGTGAAAACAGCCCTTACACCGCTGGTGAAAACAGCCCTTACACCGCTGGTGAAAACAGCCCTGACACCGCTGATGACAACAGCCCTTACACCGCTGGTGAAAACAGCCCTTACACCGTTGGTGAAAACAGCCCAGACACCGCTGGTGAAAACAGCCCTTACACCGCTGGTGAAAACAGCCCTTACACCGCTGGTGAAAACAGCCATTTTACCGCTGGTGAAAACAGCCCTTACACCGCTGGTGAAAACAGCCCAGACAACGTCGATGAAAACAGCCCACACACCGATGGTGAGAACAGCCCAGACATCGCTGGTGAAAACAGCCATTACACCGCTGGTGAAAACAGCCCAGACAACGCCGATGAAAACAGCCCAGACACCGCTGGTGAAAACAGCCCAGACACCGCTGGTGAGAACAGCCCAGACACCGCTGGTGAGAACAGCCCTTACACCGCTGGTGAAAACAGCCCAGACAACGCAGATGAAAACAGCCCAGACATCGCTCATGACAACACTCTTAGCACCATGGATGACAACGGCCTTATCACTGCTGAATACGATAGCCACGCCACAGCTGATTTCAATGGTCTCAAGGACGCCTATGACAATGTTCTTGTGACTGCTAATGGCAATAACACTCTAACTGTTTGCAGCGCAGTCTCCGTGAAAGAGAATATCAACATCGCTGCTAACAGCTCTTTTACCTTTACTGACAACTGCTTAGTCACCGCTGATCACAGACGCCTACGCGGCGCTGATAACAAGAAATGGATTATTGAAGACAACACACCATGCAACCACAACGAGGAATACATCACCACCCGTGATGTCAATGGTCATTCATGCACCTGTGACGCCAAGTACCGTGATGCCAAGGGCAAAAATGCTATTAAAACATGCAGACGACTACTGAATAGAATCCTTTCTATGTTTCGGCGGCTTAGTTGCTGTAGAAAGTGTCAGGATTAATTAATGTTAATCAAGATTTATATTTGTATTCATTTTCTGATGCAGCGTTGTTGATCTAATGATAATAAACGTGTTCAATACTACGTATACTGTCATTATTTTTGTCATTTCAGCGCCTCAAGATATTAATTAGGAAACGAAACGTGCAAATGAATGTTAATTTACGAACATGTGTGAGCGAAAATGGGAACAATACCTATCACGAAAAAAATATCGACATGATGTTTTCCCCACATTTTAACTACATTGTAGTTAATTACTAGAACGATAGTCCCGATGGTACAATTATGTAAATTATTAATTATACCCCATTACCATTGGTAATGGGGTCTATATAGGAGTCACTTTGTCGGTCGGTCTGTCTGTCGGTCGGTCTGTTTGTCCCGAAAATTTCATCCGATCTTCACCAAACTTGACCAGAAGTTGTATATAGATGATGACTAGGTCAAGTTTTAATATGGGTCATGCCGGGTCAAAAACTAGGTAACGGGGGTCACTTAGTGCGTTTTAAATTGAAAGTTTGTCCGGACCATAACTATGTCATTTATCGTTAGATTGTAAAATGACTTGGTGCATTTGTTCATCATCATGAGGCGGTGTGTAATGCGAAAGAAGTACGTCGATATTTCCAAGGTCATGGTCACACTTGGAGTTAAAAGGTAACTGGTCAAAAACCCCATAAATGAGCTTGTCCGGGCAATAACTTTGTCATTTATTGTGAGACTTTAAAATCATTTGGGACATTTGTTCACCATCATTGGACGGTGTGGCATGCGAAAGAATTACGTCGATATCTCCAAGGTCAAGGTCACACTTTGAGTTTAAAGGTCAAACATGGCCATAAATGAGCTTGCCCGGGCCATGCCTATGTCGTTCATTGTGAGATTTTAAAATCATTTGGCACATTTGTTCACCATCATTGGACGGTGTGTCATGCGAAAGAATTACGTCGATATCTCCAAGATCAAGATCACACTTTGAGTCCAAAGGTTAAAAATGGTCATAAATGATCTTGTCCGGGCCATATCTATGTCATTCATCGTGAAATTTAAAAATTACTCGATACATTTGTTCACAATCATTGGACGGCGTGTCATGCGATTACCATTGGTAATGGGGGCTATATAGGAGTCAATTTGTCAGTCGGTCTGTCGGTCTGTCCCGAAAGTATGTCTGGACCATAACTAT
This sequence comes from Dreissena polymorpha, assembly GCF_020536995.1. Lineage (NCBI taxonomy): Eukaryota > Metazoa > Mollusca > Bivalvia > Myida > Dreissenidae > Dreissena > Dreissena polymorpha. The sequence goes on along the minus strand of NC_068357.1, from coordinate 50,157,556 downwards.
GTCATTTATCGTTAGATTTTAAAATGACTTGATACATTTGTTCACCATCATGGGACGGTGTGTCATGCGAAAGAAGCACGTCGATATCTCCAGGTCAAGGTCACACTTGGAGTTCAAAGGTCAAAATGCTCATAAATTAGCTTGTCCGGGCCACAACTGTGTCATTTATTGTGAAACTTATAATCATTTGGCACATTTGTTCACCATCATTGGACGATGTGTCATGCGAAAGAATTACGTCGATATCTCCAAGGTCAAGGTCACACTTTGAGTTCAAATGTAAAAAATGGCCATACATGAGCTTGTCCGGGCCATAAGTTTGTCGTTCATTGTAGGATTTTAAAATCATTTGGCACATTTGTTCACCATCATTGGACGGTGTGTCATGCGAAAGAATAACGTCGATATCTTCAAGGTCAAGGTCACACTTTGAGTTCAAAGGTTAAAAATGGCCATAAATGATCTTGTCCATGCCATATCTATGTAATTCATTGTGAAATTTTAAAATTACTCGGTACATTTGTTCAAAATCATTGGACGGCGTGTCATGCGATTACCATTGGTAATGGGGGCTATATAGGAGTCAATTTTTCGGTCGGTCTGTCGGTCTGTCCCGAAAGTATGTCCGGACCATTACTATGTCATTTATCGTTAGATTTTAAAATGACTTGATACATTTGTTCACCGTCATGGGACGGTGTGTCATGCGAAAGAAGCACGTCGATATCTCCAGGTCAAGGTCACACTAAGAGTTCAAAGGCCAAAATGCCCATAAATGAGCTTGTCCGGGCCACAATGTGTCATTTATTGTGAAACTTATAATCATTTGGCACATTTGTTCACCATCATTGGACTGTGTGTCATGCGGAATAATTACCTCGATATCTCCAAGGTCAAGGTCACACTTGGAGTTTAAAGGTCAAAAATGGCCATAAATGAGCTTGTCCGGGCCATAACTATATTGTTCATTGTGAGATTTTAAAATCATTTGGCACATTTGTTCACCATCATTGGACGGTGTGTCATACGAAAAAATTACGTCGATATCTCCAAAGTCAAAGTCACACTTTGAGTTAAAAGATCAAAAATGCCATAAATTAGCTTGTCCGGGCCATAACTATGTCGTTCATTGTGAGGTTATAAAATCATTTGGCACATTTGTTCACCATCATTTGACGGTGTGTCATGCGAAAGAATTACGTTCATATCTCCAAGGTCAAGGTCACACTTTGAGTTCAAAGGTCAAGTTTGGCCATTAATGAGCTTGTCCGGGCCATAACTATGTCGTTCATTGTGAGATTTTAAAATCATTTGGTACATTTGTTCACCATCATTGGACGGTGTGTCATGCGAAAGAATTACGTCGACATCTGCAACGTCAAGGTCACACTTTGAGTTCATTGGTCAAAAATGGCCATAAATTATCTTGTCCGGGCTATAACTATATTATTCATTGTGAGATTTTAAAATTACTCGGTACATTTGTTCTCAATCATTTGACGGTGTGTCATGCGAAAGAATTACGTCGAGTTCTCCAAGGTCAAGGTCACACTTGGAGTTGAAAAGTCAAAAATGGCCATAAATGAGCTTTTCCGGGCCATAACTATGCCATTCATTGTGAGATTTTCAAATGACTATGTACATTTATTTTGTTCACAGTCATTGGACGGCGTGTCATGCGAAAAAATTCAAGAGTTCAAAGGTCAAAATGGCCATAAATGATAATGGCCTAATAATTCTTAAAAATCGCCATAAATTAGCTTCTCTTGTTTTGTGAAGAAAGCATGCAAAATATTCAGTGTCAATGCAGCATGCGGGGGTATACGTCACGTCTGTGACAAAGCTTTAGTTTCAAAATAATTTTGGAAAATCTCGTCTTATCCCCCACCCGGTGCAGTCGCATTAAATAATAACGGTTGCTTCGGTATATGATTTTGAAATGATTTTAAATAGGTTTGCTTTATTTGTAACCGCAGATGTATTGGTTCCGGAGTAAGTTTTCATTTGAAATGAAAAGGTTATTATAAATGTAACATATATTTCGTTTATGTTCCTAACTTTTCCCTTCTTTTGATCAACAAGACAACAAAATCGCTAGCTCTGTTTACGCAATCGAGACAAACTATCGAGATTTTCTAACGCAATAGATATCGTTTTCATGACCGCTCAATACAATATATATTTTATTTAGTCCAAAAGTTGGTCGCCAAGACGCTTCGCATGTGCGGTAAATAAGCAATGCTATGTGCAAGTAAAATTTTTACTCTTTACCACTTAGATAAATATTTTTACGCATGTGCAGTTCCTTAGAAAGTTAAATTTAACTAAAGACCTTTCTTACTAGATTCAAGGTTTTAAGGCTTCATTTCCAATCTAAGATACTGATGAGCAGCAAACAGCATAAAACCTGAACAGACTGCGAGTTACTCGCAGGCTGTTCTGATTAAATGCTGTTTGCACATAGCCATTTTAACTTTGTTTCTGAGTGGGAAAGGGCTAATTACTGAGGTGTTGATAAAATTATTTCAAATTGAAAATGTGTGTGGGGGAGGATTAATAGGGACAGAGGCATCTATGAATGTAAGAAGGGAGGCGGTGATTAAGGGATCGCGGTAGAAAAGAATCAAGGACGGGTGCGAGGTAGGGTATGCGTGCGCGAATATATTTTATAGCATGTGCATGTGAAGATTGGGGGATTGGGGGTTGGGGGATGATAAGGAGCAAGAAAAGGAGGGAGGAATGGAAGAGAGAGAGAAAGAAAACCGAGGGATATAGCGAGGATAGTTTATTCTAAGAATAGGAAACACAAATTTATTTTGATTGAGTGGATCTTTAAAACAATACACACGAAATGTAGTTGTGAAGTGCAGAACTCTCCTTAAACGCATTCAGAATACTCTGTGCCGCTTTGCCATGTCCGGTATACACGTGTCAAGGCTGCCTAGCAACGTGTCTGACAAGCAGATCCAGGTCTACTTCGGCAACCCTCGGAATGGCGGTGGTCGCGTGACTAAGGTGTTACATCCGCTCCCCCGGAGCAGCGCTGTTGTACTGTTCGAAGATGAAGCCGGTATGTCTAAGGTGTTTGACGAGAGGGTGTATGCCCACAATGAAATTGTGAAAAAAAATGCAAAATTAATAATCAAGTTGTAGTAACAAACTTAGTATAATGTAATTAATTTAGTACTTAATACATACTATTGAAAAAATTATGTGTAAACCCAATATCAAAAACGGTAATTAAAAGTTAAGTAACAATTGGGGGTAAAGTTGATATATATTACTAAGATGTCAATGAAATTCGACCTATCAAGAGTACCAAATTCCTTCCAGTGGTGTCCCAGCTGTTGGGTAGCCAACACAGAATGATGAACCAAGAACTCGAGGTCACCAGGCTTCCAAAATCGGTGAGAGCTTTTACGTCACTTTTAAAGGAACTTTTTTTAGATATTTTCGTATTAAAGGGCTCAATTCAACGATCACTGTAATTATAGAAACATGCAATTTACTGTCTTCACCGGCATATTTCAAACGAAACATATTCGCGTTGCAATCGGTAAGTAAATACCTCTTTAAAAAGAAAGAAAACAACAAAAATACAACACCGTTTAAGTCGATTTTATGTCCCTTTAAACCGTATTAGTCGATGGTATGTCCCTTTACCCCATATGAATCGACAATATGTCCGTTTAAACTGGTTACTCAATGATTTTCACGTGATGTCCGTAGGTGTTCAGTCGAGTCCAAGCGGATGTAGATCCCCACGTGTCCGCGTTCATGAGACAAAACGGTCAACTCATCGACGAATTGCAATTTATTGGGGACGTCAGTGTAGAGCCGTCTGGCGGCGGTCAGACGTACGTCATCACCGGAACTTGGCACCAGGTTGGCTCAGAGTCAGGATGATTATGATGTTGTTGTTTATTGTTCTAAATTAGACAATGTATTCAGTAAATAAGAAACATTAATTTTAAAGAATTTGTTGTGGTCTATAAGCCTGTTGAATTTATGAACATGATTAATTATCGCGGAAATAGTTTTTGAAATAGAAAACTGAGAGGTGTGGTATATTTTACTGTGTGCTTTTATATATCCTACATAAGGTATTTTATGGGGAATCTATACTTTGAGTTATTGCAGGGATTCATTGATTACATTTAATCTAATTCATGTATTTTTATGTCCCCCACCACTATAGTGGGGTACATATTGTTTTTGCCCTGTCTGTTGGTCTGTCTGTTGGTCTGTTTGCGACAACTTTAACATTTTGCAATAACTTTTGCTATATTGAAGATAGCAACTTCATATTTGGCATGCATGTGTATCTCATGGAGCTGCACATTTTGAGTGGTAAAAGGTCAATGTCAAGGTCATCCTTCAAAGTCAAAGGTAAAAAAAACTAAAATGAAGCGGCGCAGAAGGGGACATAGTGTTTCTGACAAACACATTTCTTGTTTCACTTGCAGCTCGAATGGGCACTTCATTACTTAAACACCGCCGTTGACGCAATGGGGTTTACAGAGCCGATGGTGTGTGGAACAAATATACCCTCGTCTGAGCCTAGAGCTGAACAGATAACGTCGGAGGGGCCATCTGCGTCTTCGAAAAGCTTTGAAATAGCTCGTCCAAACTTTCCGATTTTGAAACGTCCAGCAGACACGGAGCGACCGGAAGTGGTCGATCAGGCGACCGGGCATCCGCCAGAGTCACACGTGAAACGTCATAAAAACAAGAACAAAAACTACCCGCCAAAGAATGTCACCGGATCAGAGGAACGCGTTTCAAGCGGAACCGGAAGTCGAAGAATAATCGACTCCACCTTGCGAAGTAATTTAAACGACGATTCGCAGGCGAACGACGATTTTGTGATACGGCAGAATGATCTGAACGCTTTTGGGTCCTCGGGTCCTTTTGGCTCCATAGGAGACGACGAGACGTTGGGGCAGAGGTTGGCCAGGGAGCTCTCAGGGGTCGAGGGATTGAAGCAGCTTCAGGACGCTTTCCTGGCAGGGCTAGGTCTCCCGTTTGACAGTGACTCGAGCAGCGACAACGACTCGGACACTTCCGGTCGACACGTGTCGTTTCATCCGGACACAATGTTCGATCAGAGGTATTTCGTTGGATTGCGACAATATTTTTTTATTGTTCTTTTTAAGGGAAAAATGTAAACTGTTTTTCGATAAATTCTGTCCCCACTTGACATTTTATAAAGAAACGTTTACTGAGTTTCGCTAAAAAAAATCAGTCTTAAGTATAGGGAGTAGAACTATGGTTAGTCTATTGTTCGTTTAAACAGAATTTTTAACTTTCAATTCATTCCGCAAGTCATGTTGGGTTGTAGACACACCTTCATCAAACGACCACTCCATAATCACCCCCGGAAACCCGATATACTGTGAGAAGTTGGATGTGCTAGGAGAAGTTGCCGATAGATTTCGATGAATTTCGGTAGGGTAAGTAAATCCAGTAATATAATTGTTTAAAGGCATTTTTGAATTGAAATATATGTTGGTGTTTGCAAAGGAGGTATTACCATGTACGTTCGAAAAATCCTGGTTATTAATATTCAGGATTTATTGAAATATGGCTATTTAAAGTAGACGATGCAGGGATTTGTCCCATATGAAGCACTTTATTTACAAAATTCTTTAAAGGTATGCCAATGAAAAGTTTTTTTGCACCGACAATTATATTAACCAATGTCCCCGAGTAACATATCCGCCAGGGTTTCTTAAAAAAATCGTATTGGTGGAAAAATTCAACTTTACATTCAACATGTTGATGAAAAAATGATATGACATGGTGCTGTACAAAGATGTCGAGATATGACATGAGTGCAGTTCATTTATAAACTTGAAAACTCACTATTACAGCTGATTTATGCCCACTCTGATGCATTGTAGATCATTTTCATTGAACTTTGAGGTTTTATAATTATATCCGTTCTGAAGTTAAGTTAATTTCCAGCTTATTTATATCTTTTATTTATTGTTTGAAAATCGTTGTCAATGTAAAGCAATTGATTCATACAGGTAAAAATATACGTCCGGTAGGAAAATCTAAACATTTATAATAATATTTTCTGCCTATAGTTCCAATTGTGGGTAGACTTTCGTGTATTGGGACAGTAAAAGCAAGTGAAGGAAAACATGTTGACCTGAAACAAAAATAATGAGATATAGGTTATGATTTAACAGTGTATAGTTAGCAAATAGGAGAGTACGGAATACCGTTAGGGCCATCGTGGTTACACATTAAAATCCAGAGGGCGACAATTCGACAATGCGATATTATGATGACGACAGTGCGACAATACGATAACGACAATGCGATAGTACGATGACGACAGTGCGACAATACGATGGCGACATTACGACAACGCGATAGTACAATGGCGACAATGCGATTGTACGATGTTATAATTTGCTGAAATCTGGCTGAATATATTCCTTCAGGCTTGGGGCTACATCAGATGAAAAATGCGTGTTATGTATGCAAATACACATAAAGAGGAGGCGCGGACTGGGTTTTGAAAATAAATGTTAACATTTTGCATATATCATTACCAAAAAGAACGAAAAGAAACAAACATTTACACGCGTGCATTGTCGGAGATGTTTGCAAAGCTGTCAACTTGAAGTCATGTATAATAGATCCAAATTTAGTTCACATTTATGAAAGTCTACCCATAATTGGAACTATAGGCAGAAAATATTATTATAAATGTTTAGATTTTCCTACCGGACGTATATTTTTGATTGTATGAATCAATTGCTTTACATTTACAATGATTTTTAAACAATAAAAAAAAGATACAAATAAGCTGGAAATAACTTAGCTTTAGAACGGATATAAGTATAAAACCTCAAAGTTCAATGAAAATGATCTACAATGCATCAGAGTGGGCATAAATCAGCTGTAATATTGAGCTTTTAAGTTTATAAATGAACTGCACTCATGTCATATCTCGACATCTTTGTACAGCACCATGTCATATCATTTTTTCATCAACATGTTGAATGTAAAGTCGAATTTTTCCACCAATACGATTTTTTTAAGAAACCCTGGCGGATATGTTACTCGGGGACACTGGTTAATATAATTGTCGGTGCAAAAACCTTTTCACTGGTATACCTTTAAAGAAATTTGTAAATAAAGTGCTAAATATGGGACAAATCCCTGCATCGTCGACTTTAAATAGACATATTTCAATAAATCCTGAACATTAATAACCAGGATTTTTCTAACATACATGGTTATACCTCCTTTGCATACACCAAAATATATTTTAATTAAAAAATGCCTTTAAACAATTATAGAAATGGATAAACTTACCCTACCGAAATTCATCGAAATCTATCGGCAACTTCGCCTAGCACATCCAACTTCTCACAGCATATCGGGTTTCCGGGGGTGATAATAGAATAGACTATTATTTCAATTCAATTAAATAACAGATGGTCGTGGCAGTAATTAAAACAAAACACGTTCACACGTCCGTGGTTTGTGTATGCTCATTAAATAGGAGCGCTGGGGACGCGCTTAGGGCTCTCAAATAATACAGCCACAGTCGAGAAAAACCCTTACATAGGAATAAATGTTTAAGCATAAGCGTTAAGAGTCGTCCAAATCCGCACAGGCGAATCTGCAACGACACTTTCCGCCTGGATTTTTGCTGAGAAGAGACTTCCTTCAAACGAAAAATAACATACAAGCGGGAAGTGTTGGAACTGAGTCACATGTGCGAACTGCACTGGCTTATCTGGGACGACACTTTGCGCACATGCATTAAGTCCCATTTATCCATGAAGTAGAAACACACGCAATCACATGGGTGTTCAGAGGTTCTTGAAACAATTGTTAATCGAATTTGACCTAATTTGACATTAGGCTATCCGCCGATGAGATTACGTATAGTACAAAACCATATTTGCAAGTGGTCGATTGTGTATACATTTAAGAATATAAATACCATTTACACGAAATAGTGTTAGCAAAACAGAATATGTAACAAACAATTCCGAAATAATTAACCGCATATAAAAATTGTTAATATTCTAGTAGAATTTGATTATCTTATGATGTTATTTTAATTAGATATCAACGGTACAACACAATTTTATGTAATATACTCTTCTATTATTCTGTTGCGCTCCTCTGGCAAGCAAAAGACCAGGTACCCGGTTACTACCAACACTCTTTTCTTTGTATGAAATCTTTTTAAGACCTCTTCCGAGGGACATTCCGGAAATGACGCGCGGAATCGACGTCTGCAACTTAGGCGCCGCGAACGAGGCGACCCTCTCGTACTCGTTCAAGATGACGGACACGTTGAGCGTCTTGGTCGCCAAGGATGACATAACCACGCAGACGACGAACGCCATTGTGAATCCGACCACGCGGAACCTGTCGTGCATGACAGGAGTGTCGCGCGCCATTATGACATCCGGCGGGCAGGACCTGCAGATGGAGTGCCGACGACAAGTAGACAAGCACGGCGAACTGGATGTGACGCAGGTGGTTCACACGGCCGCCGGTGGTAAGTCGTTAAAGTGATATTATGGGCATTTTTCACTGTTGAATTGAGCTGAAAAGAATTAAAAGGTCAAAAGAATTAGTTAAAATGTGGTAACTGATCAATTATCTACAACTCATCTTGCTACCAGTTGTTTATAATATATATTAGTTTCGATATTTTACATGACTCACCCAGTCCTCTAAGCCGAAATGATCCGTAAAAAACTTGTGTCTTTGTGTCGTATGAACGAATCTGCATGAAAACTACATTTAGACTCACATCGTACATCAAATCATTTCTGTCGTCAGTTGTCAAAACGAAAGTACGGTTGATATTCAAATGGATTATTTTTGTCTTTCCGGGATATTGTTGTAGTATGTTGATGCTGCATTAACAAATATAAGTGTATATGAAGTGAAAACACCAAAAAACAACAACGGTTGCGATAAACACTTATACACTGTTAGATGCCCATAATATCACTTTAACCGGACTTTGCACTATATACCTTATGGTATCCGAGGGCTTTCCGAATACGGCGTAATTGTGCTAATATTCCCGTCTGTCTTAATAGGTAAAACGAATATGTATCGTATTGTCTTCAGAAAGTATAAACGATTTACACTCGTGAGACAAGTAATGTAAAACAATTTAAACGAAGGTGTGGGACATTGACACAGACAAAACAATGAGGATAACGGAACATGTTCATAGAGCAATCCTCCGTTTGTTTTTATATGAGTCGTATTCTGAGAAAATTGGGCTTAATGCATGTGCGTAAAGTGTCGTCCCAGATTAGCCTGTGCAGTCCGCACAGGCTAATCAGGGACGACACTTTCCGCTTATGGTATTTTTAGTTTCAAGGAAGTCCCTCCTTACCGAAAATCCAGTTTAGGCGGAAAGTGTCGTCCCTGATTAGCCTGTGCGGACTGCACAGGCTAATCTGGGACGACACTTTACGCACATGCATTATGCCCAATTTTGTCAGAACACGACACATATGGTCAAGTTATAGTTCGAGAAATGGTTTGAGTTATGTATGAAGCATTTATTCATTAATTCGTTTATTAAAACATTCATTTATTCTCCATTCATCCTTTCATTAATTCAACCATTCATACTGCATGTGCGTAAAGCAATCCGCGCAGGCTTATCAGGGACAACACTATCCTCTTTTTGGAATTTTGATTTTTGATTTTTTTTGAAAGTGTCATTCCTGATTAGCCTGTACTGACTTCACAGACTACCGTAATCTGGGACGACACTTAACGCACTGGCATCGTTTTTCACATCGAGGATCAATCTGTGAAAAGAGACTTCTTGGAAAGGGAAATCTAGTAAAATAATTAAAGTTATGCCCCAGAACAGTCTGTACGGAACGCAGGAGCTGTTTGGGACGACACTTTACTAGCTTGTGCATGACACCCCGTATTCCCACGAGATGTAAATATGAGCTTTGTTCTGGGATAATCGGGCTCCATGCATGTGGTTAGTGTCGTGACAAATTTGTTTTTGCTGTCCACACAGGCTAATCAGGGACTCCACTTTCCGTCTACACAGGATATTCGTTTTAGAAGAAACTTTCTTTTAACGTAAAGAATACCATATAAGCGGTAAATGTTGTCCCTCGTTAAGCTGTGCCGACTGAACAGCCAAATCTGGGACAATACTTAATGCACATGCATTAAGCCCAGTTTTCCCAGAACGAGGTACGTATAAGTAAGGAAAAGTATTCAAACAAGACGAACGCCGGAAATTTCCTATTCCATGTGTTGTATGAGAGGGACTTGTTTACAGTTTTGCAAAATTGTAATGAAATGAATGTATGGATGAATACATGAATGAATAATAAAACGAATGAATAAGCTTGCTTGATACATAACTAAAAAAATCCAAAATGATAACTTGACCATGAAAAAAAACATTTGTTCTATGAAAACGTTCCGTTATCGTCATTGTATTGTCTGAGACTGTTTCAATGTTTCTTTACCAAATTGCATGTGCTGCGGTTTCACTCGTTTACATTAATTATCTTCTTTGTGCTGAGTTATAAATTCATAGATTCAGAATAAAATGTTTTAATCATATTCGAGCAAACGTTATAACCCTCTCGGTTAAGAAATTTACGAATAAAAGTTTTGTTTATGTATAATCATCAAAATAGGTAGAATCATAAAGGTGTTCCATTATAACTTGGAAACAACGTTTATTACTAAAAACGTGTAAGTACGCTTCTACGCGTGTAGATTGTTGCGTCTAAATGAGTAAGTGGCAGAAATTAAACAAGAAATATCTTTAAAAAAGATATACGGCGTAAATAGTTTAATGAATGAGATCAAGGATAGCGAATGTCTTTTTCTGTGCAGTTCTTAGCTGTATCACACGCAGTACGGGATGTTACGGGGAGTTTTCGCGGCTTATTTTACATTATAACATATTGCTGGTCATAAACCTATAGATACAAAACACAGGTGGTTAGCGTGTGGCTATGATATTAATTAGTGAAAACATCATTTTGAATGATAAATAATCATATTATAACGAAAAATTAACTTTTCTGAAAAAAAAAATTTCACTATCAAATATATATATAACAAGGTATGCAACTCAAAATCACCCCAAAACGGGGTGCATCGCTTTGAACAGCCATATCTTCATCAATTGTGCAGCGATTTTCACGATCTCGGTCTTATTCAACGCAGAAATGAATTTCCTTTCTGGAAATGTATATGTCTTGCAATATTTTTACAAATGCTGGGTCAACTTTTAAGAAATAACACGATACACAACACGCATGACCCAGTTGACAGTGATCATGTATTCTTTATGAATGAAATCTCCAGTTGTAAAGACACACCTCCGCATTGGACCAATGAAATCACTCGTATGTTTAAAATGTCAGTTAGTTGAAATGTATGTAAACAAAGGTTTCAAACGGCGCTGGACAGTTAGTCTTGATGCAGAATGTAACGACAAGAACGGTAATAATGTTTTTTCATACGTTTTATTGAATTTTGGTATCGAACTACATGAACTTTGTAGGGAAGTTGCCCTTTACTCCGTGAAGATTTCAGTCTTAAAGACAGCATGATCACTGTCAACTGGGTCATGCGTGTTGTGTATCGTGTTATTTCTTAAAAGTTGACCCAGCATTTGTTAAAATATTGCAAGACATATACATTTCCAGAAAGGAAATTCATTTCTGCGTTGAATAAGACCGAGATCGTGAAAATCGCTGCAAAATTTATGAAGATATGGCTGTTCAAAGCGATGCACCCCGTTTTGGGCTGATTTTGAGTTGCATACCTTGTTATATATATATTTGATAGTGAAATATTTTTTTTTTCAGAAAAGTTAATTTTTCGTTATAATATGATTATTTATCATTCAAAATGATGTTTTCACTAATTAATATCATAGCCACACGCTAACCACCTGTGATACAAAACAGAAAACCAAAAGAAGAATGGAAGTGAAATTTAAACATATGAGTCAACCGGCCACACGAGAAGTATCCGTATTTATAGGCGCGTTCTTCGAACAAACCTGTTTTAGTGGTTTGTCGGGCATTGCTATTTGATTCGATTATTAACAGTATCAATTATCATCGTGCTAATGCTTAAAGTAATATTATGGGCATTTTGCACTGTTGAATTGAGCTGAAAAGAATTAACAGGTCAAAATAGTCAGTTAAAATGTGGTTACTGATTAATTATCTGCAACTCACCTTGCTACCAGTTGTTTATAAAAATATATTTTATATTCGATATTCTTACGTGACCCACCCAGTCCTGTAAGCTGAAATGATCCGTAAAACAATTTCGTGTCTTTGTGTCGTATGAACAAATCTGCACTAAAACTAAATTTAGGTTCAACTCGTAAACGCATGATCAGTTGTCAAACGAAAGTACGGTTGATATTCAAATGCATTATTTTTCTCTTTCTGGTATATTGTTTTAGTATGATGATGCTGCATTAATTAATATAAGTGTATATGAAGTAGAAACATCAAAAATAATCAACGGTTGCGATAGACACCTATAAACTGTTACATGCTCATAATATCACTTTAGTACATTAGGCAATATGGACGAATAATTATTGTTAAATTTATCAACAATAATATTTATCATTGTATTGTTGAAAACACATTAAGAATCTATTATTTACATACCATAATTATATTGCTGAATATCTTCATTTAACATATTTCTGGTCTTAAGAAAATTCCAGGTCACCTAGTTCACGGATAGCGTCTTTATTATATAACGATTATTTTACTGGCCGCCAACTCCGGTGATGACCTGTATATAAACTCTGAATGTCCGCGAATTGACCCGATATACCTCGCGGGTTGAAATGCAATGCTTTAAAGTGAGGCCTCGCTTTCATTGCTCTTTATACTTTTACATGTTAACATGTTGACAGGAATAAGGAAGTAAGTACTAAATATAAGAACATAGCCTTTTAAGTATAAACGCTCTTGCGCTGGTAATACTCTGAAAATAAAAGGTGTACGCACAAACTGTATTGATATCGAGAATTGAGTGTAAAACTGTTCTATCTATTAAGCCTTTTCATTCGAGATAAAATTGTTTCATACAGTAAAACAGTGTTACAAAGACGCGGATATGTTTCCAATGTTCTGGTGGTATACTCAAATCAGCCAATGGAATAAATGAAGTGTATTCATTCGTACCTAGCCGCGGGAAATTTTATTGGAATTTTATTGGACACTTACAAAGGTCAGGCTAAGGTGAAAAGCTGGCTTATGCAGCTTACGCCGAAAAAAGGAATATCTTTGAACAAGTCCCTTATATAGTACGGTGTGTGCATTTTCAGGTAAGTTGAACCCGAACGTGGCGTTTGTCGTTCACGCATTTGGACCAAGTTGGCGCGAAACTGAGAGCGAGAGGTCTACGCATCTTCTTGTCTGTACCTATCTGAACTGCCTCATTTACGCGGACAAAACGCTCTGGGCGAAGTCTCTGTCAACACCGCTTATCAGCGCTGGTAATTCATAATACGCTTTTTATGTGTGATTGAACGATCTATTGATGAATGTGCGAGTATTCGGCTTATTCATAGTAAATTGGCAAGCTTAATTTTCCCAATAGTGATAACAATTTGAATGTTTAATATTTTTAGTTAATATTGTGTACTTTTATATGTATGCCCCCATTCGAAGAAGATGGGGTATATTGTTTTGCACATATCGGTCGGTCCGTCGGTCCGTCGGTCTGTCCGTCCATAAAATGGTTTCCGGATGATAACTCAAGAACGCTTAGGCCTGGTATCAGGAAAGTTCATAGGGACATTTGTCATGACCGGCAGATGACCCATATTGACTTTCAGGTCACTTGGTCAAAGTTCAAGGTCACAGTGACTCGAAACAGTAAAATGGTTTCTGGATGATAACTCAATAACGCTCAAGTCTGTGATGAAAGTTAAAAGGGACATTGGTCATGACTGACAGATGACCCCTATTGATTTTCAGTACTCTAGGTCAAGGTCACAGTGACTCGAAACAGTAAAATGGTTTCCGGATGATAACTCACAAATGCTTAGGGTTAGTATCAGGAAATTAATGGGGACATTGGTCATGACCGACGGATGACCCCTATTCATTTTTACTACTCTAGGTCACAGTTCAAGGTCACAGTGACCTGAAGCAGTTAAATGGTTTCCGGATGATAAATCAAGAACGCTTAGGCCTGCTATCAAGAAAGTTCATAGGTACATTGGTCAAGACCGGCAGATGACCCTTATTGACTTTCAGGTCACTTGGTCAAAGTTCAAGGTCAAATTTACTCGAAACAGTAAAATGGTTTCCGGATGATAACTCAAGAACACTTAAGTCTGTGTTAAAGTTCATAGGGACATTGGTCATGACTGACAGATAACCCCTATTAATTTTCAGTGCTCTTTGTCAAAGGTCAAGGTCACAGTGACTTGAAACAGTATAATGGTTTCCGGATAATAACTCACGACTGCTTTAGGTTAGGATCAGGAAAGTTCATGGGGACATTGGTCATGACCAACAGATGACCCCTATTGATTTTCAGGACTCTAGGTCAAATTTCAAGGTCACAGTGACCTGAAGCAGTAAATGGTTTCCGGATGATAACTCAAGAATGCTTAGGCATAGGATCATAAAGTTTCATAGGTGTATTGGTCATGTCTGTCAGACGATCCCTATTAATTTTTTCTATGTGTTGTTCATAATATGCAATTATATGTGTGAGAAGATGTTGTATTTAAGTTTTTATGTGAACACCAGTAATATTTTGCTTCATTGCTAGAAAAGTAACATTTAGTTTACCTGTAGTGTGCTTGTTGTTACAGAAAACTGTTACGTAGAACACAGAGTACGTCTGTCGCAAGGTCAGACTGCTCTCCTAAAGGGATGGCAAACGATATCACACTTAAAAAAAATAGGAACTCTATTTCTGCAGTATTCCTTATTAAACACGAGTCACTTAATTACTGAGCTGGATATAAATG
Organism: Dreissena polymorpha; assembly: GCF_020536995.1. Classification (NCBI taxonomy): domain Eukaryota; kingdom Metazoa; phylum Mollusca; class Bivalvia; order Myida; family Dreissenidae; genus Dreissena; species Dreissena polymorpha. The sequence goes on along the minus strand of NC_068357.1, from coordinate 50,142,534 downwards.
TTCCTTTATATCCCCACACATCACGCTGAAGTAAAACTTTCCAAGAGTTCAACATTTCCTGCGTTTTCTATGTCAAACAGTCAAACATGAATGACTTGCATTTTGTTCTGCTTTTAAAAAGAAATTCTTTGCCATTCCTTCATCCTCAGCATGAATTACGCATCGTTCATTCATTTGATATGTTTTACTTTTCTAGCCTTGTCTTCAGTCAGTGCTGTCATTTCAGTCAGAAAAACAGAGAAAAATTGTTGAAGAAGTTTTAAAGATTGAATTAGTATTAATTAACATATTTGTAATTAAAGAAAACAGTCAACTTAAAAATTATATTATTTATGAATGTGCGTACTTTTTATGTCCCCCAGTCTATACTGGTAACATATTGTGTTTTCCCTGTCTGTTGGTTTGTTGGTTTGTTTGTTTGTTTGCGTCAAACTTTAACTTTTGCAATAACTTTTGCAATATTGAAGATAGCAACTTCATATTTGGCTTGCATGTGTATCTCATAGAGCTGTACATTTTGAGTGGTGAGAGGTCAAGGTCGTCTTTCAAGGTCAAAGGTCAAATACTTGGGTCAAAATCGCTCATTTAATATACACTTTTGCAATATTGAAGATAGCAACTTGATATTTGGCATGCATGTGTATCTCATGGAGCTGCACATTTTAAGTGATGAAAGGTCAAGGTCATCCTTTAAGGTAAAAGGTCAAAGGGGAATAGGTCATGACGAGCAGATGACCTCTATTGATTTTTTAGTACTCTAGGTCAAAGGTAAAGGTCACAGTGACTTGAACCAGTAAAATTGTTTCCGGATGATAACTTACCAATGCCTAGGGTTAGGATCAGGAAAGTTCATGGGTACATTGGTCATGACCGACAGATGACCACTATTGATTTTCAGGACTCTTGGTCAAAGTTCAAGGTCACAGTGATCTGAAGCAGTAAAATACTCTAACTTATTAACACAATGGCTGCCACTACAACTGACAGCCCATTTGGGTGGCATGCGTGTTTTACAAACAGCCCTTGTTAAAAAAACATTGCATATTTCATTAGAGATGCTATTTGATCATTTAATAATTTAGAAATTGATCGTTCAAAGAAAATATAATAATTAAGCCTCTCTCTCAGATAACTAGGCTTAATGAATGTTCGTAAAGTGTCCTCCCAGTTTATCCTTTGCAGTACGCACAGCTAATCGGGGTTGAAACTTTCCGCTTTTATGGAATTGTTCGTTTAAATTAAGTCTCTTCTGAAATAGAACAAAGCCTAGACTATTTACACGAATGCATCGAGTCCCCTTTCCGAAAACGCGTCTTTTGTTTACCTTGTAAAGGGTTAACAACTCTATCAGCAATAACACAACTGATATTGAAAAAACTGAGGTTTCTCCCCTTGTGAACCGAGAATTGTTCGTATAGCAAAACATTATTGAGCGGACAGCCATTAACTCAATTAGCATTAAATATAACATATGAATGACTTATTATTGTATAAATGTAACAGTGAACAAATGTTTATTATATATGTTACTCATAAAACACACATTTAGTACGAGAATGAAAGGTTATAAATTTAGCAAGCGAAAATATTACCGGGTATCTGACCATTATGATTTGTTATGTCCCCCACCACTATAGTGGGGCCACTATAGTGGGGGACATATTGTTTTTGCCCTGTCTATTGGTTTGTTGGTTTGTTTGTTGGTTGGTTTGTTTGGGCAAACTTAAACATTTACCATAACTTTTGCAATATTGAAGATAGCAACTTCATATGTGGCATGCATGTATATCTCATGGAGCTGCACATTTTGAGTGGTGAAAGGTCAAGGTCATCCTTCAAGGTCAAAGGTAAAAAAAATCAAAGCGGCGCAGAAGGGGACATAGTGTTTCCGACAAACACATTTCTTGTTATGTTCTTGTTTTTTTAATTACATTGCATTACAAGAGAATATACAGCTTATTCAATTGCGAACTTCTCAATCCGTAAACTATGCGCAATAACCGCAAAGCAGTTCACGTATATACATGTATCATTATAATACACCAGCTCTCTGTGTGCAGTTTGCTAAAAACTTTAACGGCCAGATAATTTAACAGTCTTTGAGCTTCAGAAAATTAATGTTCACAGCAATGTTCTCATCATACTTATGCAAATTATTCGATCATACACGTTCATTTACAATTAACGCATGTGTTAATGAGTTAAGAATAAGGTATCATAAGTAGCTAAGATGTTACCTCAACTGGCCGTGTACGTTTGGAGCAACCAGGCAAAGATGTATGATTGTATGTGTTTGCAAATTAGGTCCTTACGGATTCCCAGTGGACGTCTGCGTGTCCGCGTTCTACGACGCGCTGCTTTTGTACGTCGACAACGTGGGCACAAGCGCTCGCCTGGCGACGATCAATCTGATCTGCTACGACGCCGACACCGCGGGCGCCGCCATCATGATAGTGCAGTCCTTGCGTGACTGCGATACAACCCAGGCGGCAGCAGCCGCTATGGATCGGTGAGCCTTATAATGTTTTAGCATACTTATTTTAGCTCAATCATAGCGAAAGCCTCAAGCTGACTAAAAGGCTCTGGAGTCCGTCCCCTGGGTAGAACCTGTACTTGATGTTTTTTGGGAGTTTTAATGAACTTTCCAACGGAAGATATCGACCCCGTGACCTCCCTTACGCTAGGCGGACATCATATCCTCGACGCCATGGCGTCATATTAGCCTATTTGAGCCTTTATAGGGGTTTAGAGTGATGTTGAAGCTCACCTGTACACAGCGTCATCAGTGTGAACTTCTCGGATCGCCTTTTTTTCGCCGTGCATCGTATGTAAAAAATCTTCATTAAACTATATACCTATTTAATTTGCTGTGTAGCTTAAAGTTCTTGAAATGCTTTTGAATAAAAAAGAACCTAGCTATGTGAAAACGGGGGCTTGATGCAAGTGCGTAAAGTGTTGTTCCAGATAAGCCGGTTCTGTCCGCACAGGACAATCAGGGACGACACTTTTCCCTTATACTGGATTTTCGTTAAGAAGGGCATCCTTATTGAACGAAACAGTCCATACAAGTAGAAAGAATGAGAACCTAGGTTCTAATGAAAAACCTAGTTTCTTTGGATTATGCGTCGAACCGCTTGCCATAAAAGAGCACATTTAATGAGTATACTGTATATATGTTTTTTGGAGCATGGCATTTTTAAAATGCAATTTTGCCAATCTTTGAACGTTTCCCTTAAACACGTGAAAATAAATCCACCTTAAAACCTTTTAAACTGCCCTTATCCGTTTACAATGCTGTCATTGTATTGCGTTAGTATATAAAGCATATGTTTTTATATTGTCTGTGCTTCAAATTTCATATCAAAATTGATACATTTTCAGTTATACCATCCGAAAGCTTAATTTTGATGTTGCTGCTGAACTCCTCGAGACCACCATGCCCATAACTGATGACCATAATGATGAATTTATGGATTACGATGATGATGAAATCGACGTCAATAATACATTAAAGGCAATGAAACAAAGAGAACAAGTCAAAGCGAATATCACGGACGATGGCAAAGAAGTCAATGCTTCAGGGATAATAAGAGCGGTCAAAGTTGATACTAAATTCCAGAACTTGGATGGTGGCAGCGATGCAAATGTCCCTCGCGTCGATGATCAACGTAAATGTAAGGCAACGGATGACGACAGAGAGAAGGTAAATCGTGTTGTTGACGAATCAGAAGACAGCGACGATGACAATGAACATACTTGTGTAATTGATAAGGATTTAGAGAAAGTTGAATACTGTTCAAACAAAGTCGGCGCGGAGGGGAAAGAACAAGAAACCGAAGGTTTGCCTGAAGAAATTGAAGAAGGCATGCAAGAAATGAATATTGACGATGACAAGGATAATGACGATGGCAAGGATAATGACAAAGATATTGACGATCAAAAGGACCAAGCGGTAGTTGTCACAAGTAAAGCAGAAGAAATAGCTGAAGGCGAGGATGTCAAACTTGAAGCGGTAGTTGTTACAATTAAAGCAGAAGAAATAGCTGAAGACGAGGCTGTCAAACATGAAAAGAAAGATACGCCAATTGCCAGTGGAATCGTTGATTACGCCACGCATACCCCATGCGACGAAGAAGAAATAATCTAGCCTAAAATAGAAATAATCAAGAACGCGAGACCCCTTCAGTCGACAATTAAGATGTCGATCAGGAAAAGCTATTTTAATATTAACTGGTAATATTGTTTGCTGTCTTGTTGGAGATCGTTGCGTTTGGTTTTAACATTTACAATTTTTAGTTCATATAATGTTGTTGTTGTTTTTTGTTGTTATTTTATATATGTTTAAATCCAAACAAATGTAAAACACACATTTTTATGAGCTTCCAAATGGTTGGCGGTGTTGCGTTGAAATAGATCGGTATCATGTCAATGGTATTTGTGAAACCTTCGTGTACATGTCGACGTGGTAATCCCCAGTGAATGGGCACATTGACTGACTTGTAATTAAGAGACGTGACATCGCTTGGAATCTCTGTCTAGGAATACTGGCATCTACCTTTGTGTGATTTAGGGTATTTCATAAGTCAACAATATGTCATTTTCACCTAGGAATTCTGGTCTTCTTGCTACATGTATATGCGTTGTTCAATTATCATTTATTGTCAGTTTGATAATTTCTTTTTAGTTCGCATAATTTGTGTAAGTATGGAAAACGACAGGTAGTTATGTTACAGCTAGCTTAATCAAATAAATTGAACTCAATTCGAATTATGCTTTCGTTCATTATACAGGAATGTTTGCATACATATAATTATATAATACGTTGATGATGTACATGTATTGATGTACAATTCTATAATAACGTGTACTTAATTACTGTTATTTTCCGTGATTCGCTTGTACTTATACCTGTATTAGCATCGGAAGCTGTAACGGACTGCTTTGTAACGAGGAGGTGTTCCGCGTTAACTTATAGCTAAAGAGACATTAACCGCATGAAAGATATATTAATCGCATTAAATATATATTAACCGAATGAAAGATATATTAAACGCATGAAAGATATATTTACCAAATGAAAGATATATTAAACGAATGAAAGATGTATTAACCGAATGAAGTATATATTAACCGAATGAAAGATATATTAACCGAATGAAAACTCAAAGATAACAATTACGTCTGCGGCCGTTCTCGTCCTACCAGTGATTCAAGAAGGGAAGTCGTGTGTTACTGCCATATGTATGTGCTTTGTGAAAAGAGGGTTTAATGCATGTGCGTAAAGTGTCGACCCAGATTAGCATGTGCAGTCCGCACAGGCTAATCAAGAAAAACACTTTCCTTGTAAACTTGACTTTTGCTAAGAGGAGACTTTCTTTAAACGAAAAATATTTTAAAAGCGGAAAGTGTCGTCCCTGATTAGCCTGTGTGGAATCTCGAACGCCACTTCACGCGCATGCATTAAACCCCCTTTTAACAGAGCACGGCCCGTATGTATGTGCTTTTGTGAACGGTTAACCAGCTTTCCCGCGAATAGTGTGAGTATAAGTTAACTGACTTCAGGATATTTATACTAAATATGGGAGAAAACGACAACACGCATAAAAAGCAAGTACCGGCTAAGGACATTTACCGTAAGTGCATGTCATTAAACTTGACATTAATCTATCATAGTGTATACCAGGGTGCAGAATCAACGGGGTTTTCAGGGGGTTACGCACGGGCTGGACAGAATGTAAACACACCGTTAAGTACTTTATTTTTGCAAATATCTCAAGTTATTGAAATACAATTGCAAAAATATTTAGTGTATTAAAGACAATTTTTCTTGCAGTTTGTGTCGATATCTTAAGGTATTAGAATAATTCCTTGGATACGTCTGAAAGCAGTGACAAAATCTCACGTTGCGTGACGCATGGTCGTGCAGTATTCATGGAATTTTTAACAAGAACACAGGCTTATACAATAAAATAATTCTTATGTATTTCACAGTGCCATAAGGAGCATACAAATCTGTCTTTTATACACAAATTTAAATTCTCAAGAAAAACAAAACTGTTTCTAAAAGTTATTTTGAAAAAAGCAGCACTTACCGGTGTGTCAAATCTATTAACGTTTAATTGGCAACCCAACAAAATCACGTGATCCTGCACCCTGTATACATCACGTGATCCTGCACCCTGTATACATCTTATGATTTAAAGCCTTCGCTGCCTGCTGTCTCGAATTAATGAGAATACAGTTACTTCTGTGTATTTATTTTCTAAAACAGTTGCAAACAGAACGGTAGAAACACAATTTAATGTATTCTGTATTCAAAAGATAAGTTTAAAAAAACAAAGACATTATTTTCCAAGCCAATTGTCGACGTTTGTGAGATTAATAATTATTTAAGTCTTTTTATTACACAGTTTAAGTGTGCAGTATAATTTGACCCAATATAGATTTATTTAGACAATAATATTCTTTTTTTCAAAGGTGATTGGCTAAGAATCTGAGAAGTCCATACTTTTCCATTAACGCCTAATTTGGAAAAGTAACAAAATAGTTACGTGATTTATATGCAAACAATGTCCGTTTTTTATTGTGAATGAATAAAGCTCTTTTTATGTAATCGCCAATTCTTTTCTTCTGTACATTAGAACTTGACTTACCATACTTGGGCTAATATGATAGCACGTGTCATACAAACTAATAAGCACGACTCGTTTATCGTCGAGCATATAGCAACGCCATTACCATGAAATTATTACGATCAAATGGTAAAAACCATACTGGCACATGCAAGCTGTACTAACTACAATAATTAAAGAACTTATTAAAATTGTATAAAATGTAAAATATACCCTTAGTTGAAAAACATGTTAAAATTGTTTATAGGTTCAATTTATAATGATAATTTGATTGCTGAATGAAGATCAGAAGTGGTGTTGATATTAAAAAGTAAACTATTTCTAAATGGGTGTATCGTAGTGTTCACATCCTAAAAGAAGAAATAAAATCGTACATGTATTTGACGATGACTCAATTATAGCAACGTATTGTATTTGTTTTTACAAATGTAATCTTTATTTTTAACTAATTTAACCAAGTCAATTGTAGTATGGAAATATAATTGGTTAAATAAGTAGTATATTCAGCTTAAAAAAAAATACTTCATACGTTCAGAACATTTGAAGTTAAATTGCATAAGTTTTTTATGCTTATTACTAATACAGTGTTTAGTTGTTTGTTTATTAAGTCAAATAGTTGTTTACAAAATAATCTCTTAATTTGAATCCATGTTAAATTGTTGAACAGCTGGCAAAGCCTGAGCGGTTTAGAGTTTAATGGCCTTCTGAGAAATATTTAAAACAAAATGTGGCAGACGAGATTGTTGGATGTATACTTACCATCAGAGATCGCGGTCACATCGAAATTGTCAGTGTCTTAATGAGAACGAATTCTAACTTCCGCAGCAATCAACTCATTGAAAACAAAACAAACACAGTCAACAATGTACTTTTATGTTCTTCGTTACTGTGGCGGAAATGGGTGAGAGTTTTAAGAGCGAGGACTGGTAAAAGCTAAAGCAGACAAGATTGAAATATCCAAGACACTGTATTTTAAATGATTTATTTTAATCATTTGTTTTGCTGAGCGCAAATTAATGTCTCCTATTGAACAATTCCAGGAAGAATTTACAATTTTAATGTAAACATTGTATTTTGTCAACATTGAACCAATGCAGTAGCGTGTATAAACAATATTATCTGTCTTATAATGGTACGATACATCGCATTTTGTTTACCTTGTTGAAGAAATGTACCGTAATTAATGTACAGTAATTGATATCTCGCCACACGTCAATCTAATTCTTATCTAAACATCGATCGACAAATCGGCAATCGATAAATCGGTTGCGCATGTTGCACCGGTTCGCCATTTTCCAGACAAGCCGAAAGTCTAAGTTAACATTTTTTTTCAACGAGTTCTTTTATTTTATTTAAAAAAACGCAAATGAACATTGGTTTAACGCGGTCAATGTAACTCGGACAGTCGGTATCCAGAAAGATGAGTATTGAATGTATACCCTTTTAAAACCCGAAACGTGGTCTTGACAAGTGATAGTTTCAATGTGTAAAATTACTGAAATGCCCGTAACAGAACGCTTATATATTTAAGAAAATTGCCCAACTTATTATTTGTGTAGCACTTTTCATTAATAAGATTTAAAGATGTCATATTAGCAATATTAACTATCAAACATATAACGTTTTCGTGTAAAGTAACATGGGATTTCAATACCTGATTTGCGTAACTTAACGAAGTCCTCGTTATATGTCGCTATTTTGTAATAGAAACTAGCGAAATCAATGTTATGTCAATACTTTCTTAAACAGGTATCGATATATACATCGTAGAAGTGTAATTTATTACTGATGTCACCTATACACGTGGTAACTTGGGGGACGTCGGTACCCGCGCGAGCGTCTGATACTGGCAGCTTCGATTAAAAAAAAAAGTTCAATATGCAGTCTTACCGAAATCCCCGTTATAGAACGTAAATGTATTTTAGGAATTGACCAAACTTTGAAATATATTTATTGATAGTGCTGAAGCGAATCCAATTTTTTTTAATCGGATCCGAATTCGAATCCAAAGGTCCGGATATCGAATATCGGTTCGAATCCTAATTTGAAAGTTAAAATACGCAAAATAAATTATAATTTATATTGCTATAACCAAACTTATGTTTAGAAACACCAGAACTTATATATTTCTTATGAAAAAAGTAATTAACTTTTATTATTATTATAAACTTTATTACTCCAAACAGAGAACAATAATCAAGTTACAGTTTAAGAAGCCTCAAACACCTTTCAAATGAACAAAAAATCTGCAATATGACTAGATTAAACTTGCTTCACAAATCAAAAGTCTTGTAAGGTTACATGTGTCTTAAACTACCTCAAAAATAGTGAAAAAAAATAAGTTCCTGTATCTCAAAAAATCTAAAAAAAAACTAACAAGTTGTTGAATTTCAAAAACACTTAGAGGGAGTCGATTCAGTTGCTTTGCTAGTTGACGCCTCGTCATTTGTTGCTTTACGTTTGCCCTCGTCAGATTTTAGCAAGTGGGGATGTCTTGTTTCTAAGTGTTTATTTAGGTTGGAGGTTGTTCCGGTTCTGTATACAGAGGAACCTTACATACTTTGCAAATGGCATTAGCTTTGTCAAGTTCTGTTGAATTAGTATGCTAATAAATCCCGAAATGCTTCCACACCGATGATTTTAATTGTTAAGGTGCATCGTGAATTTTCTTCTGCGCCATTTTGCACCATCGAAAACGAAAGTAGACTGTAGTACCATGTTTTTGTCGAAAAAGTAGCGATAATCGTGACAAACTACGTACAAGTCAGCCTTTCAAACAGAAAGAAACAATTTTACGAAAAGTATTAGGGCGAAAAAAACAATTACCGCAAAGGAAAAGTTAAACTCAAATTAAATCCGGATTCGAAACCGATTTTACCAATCACGGTTAGAATCCTCGTTTGGACCCGCGAATCTCGGATATTTCGGATATCCGTTGCAGCCCTAATTATTGATGATTATTGATCAATTTAGTAATGATAAATGACCGTTTAGCAATACTAATCTTATGTTAACATGCAACAAAGCGGGAATTTAGTACACCTTCGGCGTCATAACTTAACCGAAATCCAACTTGTAAAACGCTATTCCGTGTAAAATACTCATGGAAACAATATCAATATTTCGCAAATAACATTTTAAAAGTGTAATTTGTTATTTATACAAGTATGAAAACAATAGGAGGTTTTCTGAAGAAAAAGTTGGAAAAGTAGGAAGATTATCAATAAAAAAGTAGGATTAATAGGAAGGATATCCATATTATATTTGAGTGAGTAAACCAACTTTTACCTTTACCGCCGTCTATCATCACCACCGGACATAGATGACCAGCGAAGCGAAAGTAAACATCACGCAAGAGGTAGTGCTCGTGAAAAGAATAAGTTGTACCATTTTTATCGGGAACGTTTTCCAAAAACTGTGTGACAAATTAATATTGTTCATCGCAAGTAGTTGGAGTTCTTTATTAATGCAATCGAGTGTTGAAATAGATCAATCATCAGCTACCTGGTACCGAAAGTTAAGTTCATTGGGAAATCGTTTTTCCTTTTGTCCGAGGAAAGTATACTACTTTTGCCGAATTTTTCAATGGTGTGCAAATAGAATTATAAAAACTATCGTTTTTTGCAAGCTTCAGCCCAAAAATCTAGTTAGTATGCAAATGTTTGGCTTAAATATAAACTTCGTTTTGTACGGCGAATAGAACCTGATGTGCACGGCGTATGGCAAAATATAATAGTATGTATTCAATTGTCACCGATGGATAATTTCGAACAATTTTCAATACGAACATAGTCAGGGTACTTATTTGAAGCGTCTATGAGCCTAATCGAGATTCGTCATATGCGCACATAAACTATTTTATTCAGAAAGCAGAGTTATCGGTCCGCTGTCGCAAGTACACATCTTATGTATAATCGGCCTCGATCGAAAAGGACGTACCTCCAGCTTCTCATACTGCATAAGCTCTCCATGAATGGAGGAAATAAAGAATATATATATGGTAAAATGGGTTAAACATTCAAATGAATTAACATTCAAGGGAATGTTTTCACTATACTATTTATTTGATTATAATCAATACGCTGCAATTATTCGCCGTACATGACTTTATCTATTCACCGTACACGACTTTCGCCGTACACTACAATTATTTTTTTAAGAATAGATTTCCACGAACAATAATCAAACCAAGACCGTAACTAGCGTTAAGATGGTATTTATTGCGCATAAGAATAGGAAATCAACCCCATACACGATGACAAACCATGTAATCATAAAAAAGCTGTTTCTTCGAGAAGTTCCCATTTCAATCCAGTACCAAGCAGTCATACATTTGTGTAAATAACGCTCCATCAATACGAATTGCAATATAGATACAGATTTTTAAACGTATTAATCTTTATGTAAGGTGCCTAACACGCACGGGTTATCCAGGAGCGAGAAATTATTACATATTTTAGGTAAATACTCACTCTCCATGGTTGGTTGGTTTACTTTCGCTCCGCTGGTCATCTATTTCCGGTGTCGATGATATACGGTGTTTACAGATGATTATCATTCAGAAAGCTAATGTGTTGTAGGTATATTAGTTGCTGTTGCATGCCAAGCTACTGTAGTTGAAAGGTGCACCCATCTGATGCTCACAGCCTAAAATGTGTTATATTTTATTAGAAACATAATAACATAAACATGTTTTTCATAATGTTGTTAGCATTATTTAGATCATCTCACAGCGCACAGCTTACTTAATTATAACACATGCCATAAAATAGTTTGTACTCAAGCGTTAAAAATATTTGCATATAAAGCATACACACGTGCAATAAACAAGCAGACAAACTAATGAAGAATAACTTATCAGGGACTACACGCAGCATCCTTAATTAGGCACTTTTTTTAAATTTTGCTGACCATTTTCTAAGGAGGAGGATCGCTTTGAAAGGCTTGATTCAATGATTTTTCTCCTTTTTTTTATCAATTTAATCTCTTTCCTCTTTGCACTTTTCTAAAGCCTCAGTTACTTTCTTAAAGTTCAGTTTTTCTACTTCAAGCAAGGACTGTGAAATGTTCAATCTTAGAAGTCCTTTGCCTTTATAGCTGCTGCAAGTCTTCCATTAGCTTCACTCATTAGCTCATTAGCCCTTTCCAGATCTTCTGAAAGACCCTTTCCTTGTAACTTCTCGTCCTTTTCATTTAACTTTCCCTTCCTTTCCTGCTGCTTCTTCACAAGTTTTCTTATTTCTTTAGCTTGTTTATCTCCAGTTGCCTTTTTATCTCTCAATAATTTATCTTCCTTTTCAGCTTCAATTATCTCTAAATATTTCTTTTTTGCTTGCCGAACACTTCTTCAAAAGCTCTTTACTTATTGGAACATTAGTAAGATAACCATACATGCTTACAATGTCTCTCGTCATTCTCAGCCCATTCAAGGATTCCAACGACAGACATGTTCGTTCAGGAGTCAGGATATTTTTGTTGATTGACAAACTTCTCTCTACATATGCGTTTCCATGGGGAATGCACAGGGTTGTTTGCACAATTTCACTCAAGTTCGGATACTAAAATGCCCCTGCTTTGTTTTTGATGCTGAGAACATATCACAATTTGTAATCTATTCGCAGGTACCTGGATTTTTTTCTTCGGGATTGATTCTGTATGATTTTCTCTGGCCAGCTTTGGAAGATCCATAATGAATTAAATGTTCACAGCTTTCCAGTTATGCAAAATTCTCTGAAGAGAGGGCACCAGAGATACCATCTGCTCTGCACATGGCGCACAAACATTTCATCTTCAAGACCCATATCTGCAAGTGTTTCCAAGAAGTCTTCTTGTTATATGTGTGAGGTTTAAAACACTGGAATAAATCTACAGCAAGCTGTTCGGCATTGTCCAAAAACATATATGTTTTTTTTGAAAGCTCTGTGGACAACATATAGGGTGCATGGTACCATAGGAGTCAATTCATCCAGCCCTTGTTCTTTCGTATAGTCATTGATTTTTTTTTCCAAATGAAATTGCTAACATTTGGCCCATCACTTCCAAATCGAGACCAGCTGGTTCAAATTCAGGTGAAATTCAATCAAAGTTTAAATGATTCCATCGGAACAACCTGAGCAGGAGCACGACCAAAAAGCAAGCTTTATAAATAGATTGTAGATATTTCTTCCTTCTTCACATTCCAAAACCTCAAGAGAATGTCACGCTGTTATTTTGTCCTGGCAAGTCCCGGTTTCATCAAACTGCATAGTATAAGGAGACTTTCTGGAACTGATCTGCTCAACAAGTTTTTTTTCTTAGAAATGGTCCAATACCAAAGGATATAAAATAAGAAGCTTTGGTCTAACTCATACTAAAGTCAATAGTCACTTGACCAGGAAACATAGCCCTGAACAGATCTGGGAGACCATCACACATGCTTTTTGAAAGACCACAGGAGGCCACTTTAAATGCCCATAGAGTTTCTGCTTTTGTAACTTGATCCAAATGAGATAATGATTGTTAGAAGACTTGTTTGCAGACATCATCCCCTCCTTGACAACTACTTGTAGTTGATGGTCCAGGGACAGGTTTTGTGAAAAGCAACTTCTTAGAATTACATTTTGTTGCTTTGATACCATTTGTGTTTTTTGTCCATCAGCATAATTCAATATTTACTGTACACCACTGTTCGAACATGATATGCTCTTGGAACATACAATGCAGAATGCAGCAAAGGGATTTGATGGATCTTGCCGACACCAATCACTAAGAATTGAACCATTATTGTCAAGCTGAACTAGCCAAACAGAGTTGAACTTAGTTTTGCCTCCAGGCATTGTTACTGTTAGTTAGGTTTAAGATAAACAACAGCAAGCTTGAATCAACAGTCTAAGGGAATATGCAAAAGAAAATGTTAATATCCACTAGGATTATTCAGATATGTTATATCAATAGTACCATATAATGTACATTTAAAACTTATCTAAACTATAAGTCCAAAATCATATTTTGCATTCCTTAAAATATAATCTTAGGACAAAACTATTGTTCGAACATTGGTAGCATGCAGTCAATGTATCACCTATAACCAGGATAATGTTACAAGCAAGTGACAGAAAGACAGATAAAGTTGCATTAAATGGCATGATGTGTTTAAACATCATGTGCTGGCCATAGCTTAACAATATTGGTTACTTTCAAATGTTAAAAACACAAACACGTAATAAGTCATAATAATCTCGGTTAAAACTTTAATGGAAACATCTTCATAGTGGCCACAAGTGTTTTTGTTTATTGTTACTTGTTACATTTACAGATGAACCAGAACATTTTAAAGGCAAATATAAATGTTCAAGCTTGCACAATGACCGAGATGATTACAGATTTACATCTAATGCATGTCAGGAAGAGAAAATACTAGTAGTCCAATGTTTGTAGAATTCCCCTGGTAATTCACTGATATTTTGCCAAATGTTGAAATTCGCTAATTGTTCCCTGCAGGGAATTTTTACCTGATAATTTTCCCTGTTTTCCAGAATGTGTCGCCACCCTGATCATATGGTTTTATTGCTAATAATACTTGATGTTAAAATTGTCCATTTAAAAGTTACCAAATACCATCAGCAATGCTACATTGGGTTACATATATTATTAAATGTTTCTGGATGCTTCTGGAGTTGTACCCATATAACAACAAGCAGTCCTATATAATCAATAACTCCAATACTGACCTTATAAACTAGAGTTTACATCAGATGGCTGGAGCTTCTTGCCACATCTTTCACGAACAGAAACATGCCAGTTTTACAGCTTTTATCTTCTGAAAATACAACTAACACAAAAAATGTTATTTTTTTCCAGCAAAAAGTAAGAACAGTGGAAGGTCTTAGTGCAAAAATAGAAAAAAGTAGGAAGGAAATAAAAAAGATGGAAATAGTGGGAAAAGTAGGAAAAAATTGAAACGGATGAAGGCCTGCTAATGCCTAAAATTACACGTCGTAGATGGGGGATTTTGGTACGATGGCAAGCGTCTGAGAGCGTGGTTAGCATACCGAAAACCCGTTATAGATATTTTATGTTATAAAATTATATACAATTTCTTGCTTTTAAAAAGTATTATAAGGGATGAAAAAGGTTCTTCATAAACATCCGAAACATCGCGTAATCTCTATGCATAGACGCCATTTTGGTGTTTGGTTGTCTATGTTGTCATATCGCAAGGCCAAGTGATTATGAAGGCGAAGCGATCGTCTGCCATGCGAGATGGCAATGCCGTGCACGTTATCGCATCATGCAGATAGAAATGCGCAAGGCAAAACCACGAAGGGGCAACACTGATGTTTATTTCCGGTTTCGTTCGATAATATTTCTACGCACGCGAATTTTAATTGGAACAAAACGCGCAAACGTCGTATTAAACATTTGTTTTATTTCTTGGACACAATACTTTCGTTTTTGAACTATTAATCGATATTGACAGGGCCTTTTGTTGTCAACCGATTGAATTTCTTTGAAATTCAGCATCTCAGACAATTTATTGTATACCGTACGGAGCATTCCGGAAATAATCGATGTAATACGATTGTGAATTCCAGGTGACTTACGACCAGTTTCCATGCGATTCGACACTGCAGAGAAGAATAACGAAGGACCTGGGACCAGGCTAATGCAAATGTCTTGTTCTTCAATTATAAATAAATGGAAACCAACCATTTTGCCGACTTAAAGCACTAAACAAACTTAAGAAACTCAAAGACCTATCAATAAAAAAGATTATGCAATTGCAAAGTTAATGCACCAAACAAGCAATTCACTTTGATAGGATTGACTTAATTATGCAGAACACATAAAATAGCTCGTTGATGCTGTATATGTCTAGAAAGATTTTCGTGATTTAGTAGATGTTTGCATGCGCATTGTAGCGTTCCTAATAACAGTGATTTAGTCATTTTCTTTAATTAATTTTTAGCTCACCTGAGCACTATGTGCGTCGTCAATATTCGCCTTGTTTACACACAAAAGGCCACATTAATTGTCCGATCTTCATGAAATTTGGCATCAGATTTGTGCCAATGAAATCTTGGACGAGTTTGAAATTGGTTTCGGTTGGTTAAAAACTATGGCCACCAAGGGGCGGGACATTTTTTCTAATATGGCTATAGTAAAACCGTGTTAACACTCTAGAGGTCACATTAATTTCCGATGTTTATGAAATTTGGTAAGAAGAGTTGTACTAATGATATCTTGTTCGAAAATTGTTCCGGCTGGTTGAAAAACATGGCCGACAGGGGGCGGGGCATTTTTTCCTTATATGGCTATAGTAACACAATGTTTGAACTCTAGAGGCCAAATTTATTTTCCAATCATCATGCAACTTGTTCAGAAGTTTGTCCCCTTGATATATTGGACGAGTTTACAAATGGTTTCTGTTGCTTGAAAAACATGGCCGCCTAGGGGCGCGGCATTTTCCCTTTTATGGCTATATTTATGTCTTTAGTAAAACCTGGTTAATACTCTAGAGGCCACATTGATTGTCCGATCTTCGTCCCAATAATATCTTGGATGAGGCCGGCAATGGATGGTTCTGGTTGGTTGAAAAACATGACCGCCAGGGGTTGGGGTATTTTTCCATACTTTGCTATAGTAAAACCTTGTTAACACTCTAGACTCTAGATGCTACATTTATTGTCCGATCATCATAACACTTGGCCGGAAGATTGTCCAAATGATATCTTGAACGAGTTCAAAAATGGTTCCGGTTGGTAGAAAAACATTGGCACCAGGGAGCGGGTCATTTTTCCATCTATGGCTATATATGGTTATAGTAAATCCTTGTTAACACTCTAGAGGCCAAATTCATTATCCGATCTTCATGATCTTTGGTCACAAGAGATTCGTCCTAATGATATCTTGGATGTTTTAGAAAATTGTTCCGGTTGGTTGAAAAACATTTTCGCCAGGGGGGCGGGACGTTTTTTTTCTTATATGGCTATAGTAAAAACTTGTTAATACTCTAGAGTCCACATTAATTGTCCGACCATCATACAACTTGGTCAGAATGCACAGTTCATTCCTTTAACTGACCCTTATCAGCGTCCTGCAGAGCAGCATAAATCAATTCACATTTCTTTGTGAAACGTGTTGTTCTATTTTTAGATCAGCAACCTGATACCATGTTGTTCTTTTTTAGAACAGCAAAAATGTGTTTGTATTGTACTGGTACAGTAGTATTTATTGATGCCTTTTGACATGGCCATATGATGATTGTGTAACATGCCCCAGCTGGAATTGCATCAAAGGCCTTTACTGTCTGGCATCATAGATAAGAGAAAATATAATTTTTGAGGCGCACAGTTTATTGATGAGGCCTGAATTTTTGTGTGTGCGATTAAAAAAGATTTGTATTTTAAACGGGAATTATTGATTTTGAATTGGAAATAGTGAGCTTAAAAACAAGGCTCTCAGGGGGGTCCGTGTATATACCGTCTTTTCCTTTTTCATTTAACATTCGAAACAAAGAAACACGAAAATCAACGCATATACGTTCATATTCCGATTTTCTAATAACCGTAACTTAAACAAAATACGAAAACAAAATTAACTTCTTTATATCGTTTTTCGTTGTACTTATTATAAAACAAAAAAAACGAAATTGATTTCCCTGTTCATATTTTGTTTCAATTCATATGACAAAAATAAATGTTTGAAAATTGGAACGGATTGTTTGATTTCGTTTATGGCAAGCGGTTCGACGCATAATCCCAAGAAACTAGGTTTCTCATGAGAACCTAGGTTCTCAGAATGAGAACATAGGTTCTCAGACTGAGAACCTAGGTTCTCGCTTGAAGATTGCACATGGCTTCAAGAACCCAAGTTTTCAAATGAGAACCTCGGTTTTCATGAGAACCTAGGTTCTCATTTGAAAACCTAGGTTTTCATGAGAACCCAGGTTCTCAGAATGAGAACCTAGGTTCTCATGAAAAACCTAATTTCTTGGGATTATGCGTCGAACTGCTTGCCATATCCGTGGTTTTCATTTGGGAACCATAGGTTCTCTGAGAACCTAGGTTCTCTGAGAACCTAGGTTTTCAGAGAACCTAGGTTCTCATGAGAACCTAGGTTCTTTGAAAACCTAGGTTCTCTGAGAACCTAGGTTCTCTGAAAACCTAGGTTCTCTGAAAACCTAAGTTCTCTGAGAACCTAGGTTTTCACAGAACCTAGGTTTTCAGAATTACGCGTCGGACGGCGTAAACTTGCTCGTTTAGGACACATATTATTCAGGGCGCAGGATCAGTTGGGTTCACATATGATTACACACGGGCTGGACAGAATGAAAACACGCCGTTAAGAACTTTATTTTTGCAGATATCTCAAGTTATTGAAATATGTTTGCAAAGTCTTTAGCGCATAAGTTTTTCTTGCAGTGTTGCCGATATCTTACGATTGAATAATACATTATTACACATAATCAATAGAGATAAAACTTGTATTTTATACCATAATGATTGCTTCCTACATGTAGGTCACAGACATACTTAAAATAGAAAACTGTACCGTACAGTCGTTTGAGGCCCGAACAAGGGAACTGAATATTTGAAACTCATTTAATGCTGTAACAATGTATTATGTAACGATTGATCTGAATTTTTAGTCTCAAAATAATATTTACAATTAAAGATGTATTTCATAAACAGTTCAATTTTTTATTAACGTGTTCAGACCAATGGCGACCGATTACTTTACTAATTTCATTCCTCAAGAACACCCATGCACGGAAACAGGCGGTCACCGACGGCTAATGCCTGTTGTCACAAATATTCAACAGATAAGTTTCGTAAAATATTACTGAGCATTGTCTGAACATTGTTCAGAAAATACTCTTGGGGAGAAACATTCACGGTTTCACGCCTATTTCTATTCATTTTACACATATGCCGCCAGAGTGTACCAAGCAATGGGAGACAACTGGAGGTTAATTATGGCAAGCGGTTCGACGCATAATCCCAAGAAACTAGGTTTCTCATGAGAACCTAGGTTCTCATGAGAACCTAAGTTCTCATGAGAACCAAGGTTTATGGAATCCCAAGAAACCAGGTTTCTCACGAGAACCTAGGTTCTCATGAGAACCTAGGTTCTCATGAGAACCAAGGTTTATGAAATCCCAAGAAACCAGGTTTCTCATGAGAACCTAGGTTCTCATTTGAAAACCTTGGTTTACGCTTGAGAACCTAGGTTCTCATGAGAAACTAGGCTTTTCATGAGAACCTAGGTTCTCATAGACACATAGAGCTTAGGTTCTCATGAGAACCTAGGTTCTCATGTGAACCTAGGTTCTCATTCTGAGAACTTAAGTTCTCGTTTGGTATCCTAGGTTTTCACAAGAACCTAGGTTCTCATTTGAAAACCAAGGTTCTCATGAGAACCTAGGTTCTCATTTGAAAACCTAGGTTCTCATGAGAACCTAGGTTCTCATTCTGAGAACCTAGGTTCTCATGAGAAACCTAGTTTCTTGGGATTATGCGTCGAACCGCTTGCCATATTCGTTTACCGTTCTTGGTTTGAAAAAACGGTATACAAAAAAAGCGAAAAACGAGTGGCGTTTGCGGGATGTGCTGCTGTTGGGGAGGTAACTCTTAAGTGGCTTTTTGCGCGTATTTTTCTCCCTTACATAAGACTTAATCACTTATTTCCATCAGCATGACTTCCTACGTGCTTTTTTCGTGGAGGTAAAAACACGCCCTTAAGGGAGAGAGACGTGGATATTTTCAGTTGTTTTTCCAGGTATTGTATTTTTCCAATTTGAAATGATCATAATCTTGACATCGAAAGGTTTTTTAACGTACCGGTATTTCATGCCGATCCAGCCGATTAGATAGGGCTATAATTAGCCTCTTATGACACTTCTTGTTCTTTGCCCATATGCTATGTAAATTCAGTACTTATTTTACAAAAAAAAACAAACAAATTCGTTTTAATCCTATCATCATTGGGGAGTTCCTTTCATTTTAAGAGCTGCAATACCCCGTCCCCTGAGTCCCGTATTCCTATTTGTATTTCCCGTCAGACCCGCATGACAATTTAAGGACACAATAATCGGCGGCGGCTGCTAAAATGTCCCTATGTTTTACTTTTAACGTCACCTTGCATGATAGAATAAATTAAAAAAATGTTTTAATCTTATGGAACGGTAAAGTGCAAGGTGTCTAATATATAATTTCCAATTCATTCGATGAATAACAAATACATGTTGCATTTAACAACTGCATTGTGATATGTCTAGTGATTTTAGCTTTAAGACAAGAGTTATAACCAAACACCTTATATGAAACCGCTTTGCACTTGAAGAAAATGAAATTAACTTAAATATAATTAATAAATGTGCCAATTTAATAACTTATTAAACAACATATTTAATGTTCCTGAAAGAGCGCCCAAGATATAGTTAATGCTAACAAGATATATAAATTCCAATGATATTATAACGCCGCTTATTATTTTTTCCTTTAAACGTTACGTTACTTAAAAAAGGCGAATATCATGCGTCAAGCCTATAGAATCTACTTGCACTCGTTGAAATGTTCCGTTTAAGACCTTGGTTGTCTCCTAAAATGAAACTCGAATGTCATTATAGAAAAGTGTTTACATTTGTAACAATACGTGTATGATTTGCTGAGCCAATGATACATATATATGAGGAGCGCGCCATCAAGCGTTCGCTTGCATGATCTGTTAAAGTACATTTATTAGTCGAAAAGTGTATTATTTTATTCGTTTTATACACATCCAGTTCATTTTAACAGACCTTCAAAAAATTGACAAAATCTGTACACCAAACAAAAACGTTATCAAAAATAAATAAATAAATTTGTAACAACGTCAGAGTTGTAACTTATAAAATAAAATCCATTGACATAATGTACTATACTTAGCGTTGATATTTCTGTTATTTGAATGATGTGTTCTCGCAAAGAGTTTCAAATAATTTTATAATTGTTATAAGCAAATTTTCTTTATTCTATAAAGGGAGCACCAAATATAATCATGCTGATAAAATTTGAAAAGAACTCAGTGCGTGAACCGATAGCTTTATAACAACATAAATTAATACATTCAGGGCCAGTGTCGCAGCCTACATTTGCAACTTGTTGCAAATCACTGGTTGGATGCAAGAACTGCATGGACACCTGGTACGAGAGGCACCGCCAGCCAGTTACCCGAAGTGTATGAGCCAGGACGGCACACGACGTGCCATGACAGGGCTTTATGAGGCCGTGCATGCTCTTAGGAATAGTTCACCATACTAATTGAATGTACATGTGTATATGTTTAGCAATAATGTGGATTTTTTATTTCATTTCTTAAACAGATATGAATACAGTGTAGTAAATAATTCGATTTTTGTTTATTACTTGAAGAGAAAGGCTACGCCGAACAAAGATATTTTATTGTGCAATGATTATTGTACTGCATGTTATACATTAAAGGGGCCTTTTCACAGATTTTGGCATTTTTTAACTTATTCATTAAATGCTTTATATCGATAAATGTAAACATTGGATCGTAAAAGCTCCAGTAAAAAATCAAGAATAAAATTAAAAAAAGGAAAAGAACATTGCCCGGACCAGGTTTCGAACCAGTGACCCCTGGAGTCCTGCCAGAGTCCTGAAGTAAAAACGCTTTAGCCTACTGAGCTATTCCGCCGAGTACATGTACTTGAAGTATTTTATACGTTATATAAGCAATCTTCGTAGTTTCACAAAATTTAACGACAAAAACAAAACTCTCCAAATTATTCAATCGTTTCGCGTTGCAACGCTTTATAATTTTTAGGTTTTAAAATCGTCAAAAGATGCATATAATGGCTATATTAGACCATGGTAAATGTTCAGTATTACTGTTTCCTCACAAATATCATAACTAAAACGAAAATTTGCGAATCTGAAACAACTTTTTTCAATTTTGTCAATTTACCAAAGCGTGAAAAGATCCCTTTAAATCAAATCCAATGACTTGAAACAAAAGCAGACATGTATATTGGTATATAACTTTACTGTTGATCTATTCATTATTCCATTAGACTAGCCAAAAAGAGCTGTGCCAAGACTCGTCTATTCTTCCTCTATAATACATGTAATAGTGAACATTTTATTATTCAAAACAATAGTTTCAAAGGGAGGAAACTGCGCACTAAGATTAATCATGAGTTTTTTATCCAAATAAAGCTGCGCAGCGCCCCTCGTTTTCCGTTTTCCGTGTATCGTTTTATCAAATCAAGAACGATAAATGAGAGCAGGCGCTTTATTTCAATTTTCAAATATAGATTTTTTTTAAATTTAAATTGAAACGAAATAGGAATAGACATACACGCTTCGTGTTTTGTTTTGCAATTAGTAAAACGAAAAACAATATAAATAAGTCAATTTGTTCTTTGTTTTTTGTATTTGTTTCGGTTATAAGAAAATCGGAATATGAACTAATATGCGTTTATTTTCGTGTTTCGTCTTGTCGAATGCAAAACGAAAAACGAAAAGACGGTATGTACACGGACCCAGGGGGTGGCAGTTTTTTTGTATGTCTATTATTGTCTTTAGTGAAACATTGTTAATACTATTAGTAACATGTTTAGTTCAATCTTAATGACACTTGCTGAGTAAAATGTTCTTATCATATCTTGATTTAGTTTTCTCATTTAGTCTTAGTTATATCATCTTCAGACATGTTGAAAATCTTTATGAGCATAATATTTTTTGCTTATGGTGAACTTGACAAAAACATGACTGCTTGGGGGCGGGGCATTTTTTCATTTTATGTGGCTTTAGTCAAAAATTGTTAACACTCTTAAAGTTACAATTATTGTCCAATCTTCATGAAACTTTGTCGGAAAGTTTGTTTGAATATTATCTTGGATGAGTTCGAAAATGGTTACGGTCTATTGAAAAACATGGCCATCAGGGGGCCATTTATAGTTCAGTCTTCATGAAACTTGGTAAGCATATTTGTCTTAGTAATATCTTTGGCTGCACAAAACAGGTCAGTTCCTTTGTATCGCAGGTGAGCGACTTTAGGCCTTCAGGCCATCTTGTTCATTATTGCGTACTTTAAAACGAAGGTATCTGGTTTACAGGTTCTTTTTAGATGAACCAATAAAAGTAGCAGTATACGTCATTGTATTTCAATCCATTGTTCTTTATATTATTTGATTTACCTGCCTTGAATTCTTAAGTTTTTTTATTTAACCGTATCAAAGTTGCTAGAATCTATTATTCGTGCGGTAAAGCTCCGGTGAACTTAACCAGAAAAGTCCCTCGCTGTTGCGGTACAATGTTCTCTACGTTAAATCAAGAGGCAGTAAAACAACAGAGGAAAGCAGCAGCTTCGTGGCGAGTTGCTTGAAAATGGCCAATTGAACGTGAGCATATTTTACATTAAAACCCGTGATAAGAATTATATGTACGCTTTCCCGAGATTTCAACAAAGAATCAGTTAAGTGAAATAACAATGATACGTAAATGTAATGTTCAGTGTTAAAAAACACACACAATTTTAGTGGCCCAATCTTGCCTCTAAAACAAGGGAAGTCAACAAGGTCAAAGAACTTCTATAGGCCAGAGCTCAGAACTGTCTTACTTTAATGCTTCTGTATTTATGAGATTCAAGTTTATATATTCATTAAATAAGTTTGTTCATTCATTACATATTATTATGAGGTTTTTTAGTTAAACAAAATGTTTAAAAGGTTTAAAAACTTGAATCTTCGTGTTGTGGATATTTTCTCATGCATTTCATTATTAAAAAATATATAACTATCAGTCTTTTTCTTCGTTGACACACTTACATAAAAAAGATAAACGTTTACGAACTATTAAAACAACGTTGCTTGAAAAGGTATTTTTTTATTAATCCTCTTATAACACAATCGTTTAAAAGCTTTGTCGATGCGGGTCATCAAGTATTGTAGCCGCGAAAAAGACCTCATTAACTCATAACTCATTAAAACAACGTTGCTTGAAAAGGTATTTTTTTTATTAATCCTCTTATAACACAATCGTTTATAAGCTTTGTCAATGCGGGTCATCAAGTATTGTAGCCGCGAAAAATACCTCATTAACTCATAAAAACACATTAACACACACACACAAGTCCGCTTTCCTATGTTTGCCATCAACAATTGTCCAGATTCAAAACAGTTTCAAACGATCACTCAGTTGTATGTGTCTTTCATACGTATCCGATGAAAACAGGAACATACGATAATCGCACTCCGTTATTCCATGCCTGCGTCTGTCGCATGCGTTAAAACTAAGTATTACTGCACTGTTTTGCCCACATTGACTCACGCAATCGTTTACGTCAATCAGACAAAAAGAAAAAAACTTAACATATTCACATATAAGATCAGTAAGAGCGAATGGCAAAAACATGCATGATACAATAAAAAACTTGTAAAATAATTAAAAAAACGTACATCATAAATGCTTCACAGAGATTTATTTTCAAAGAGTGTACCTTTTAGTGTGTTATTTATACCACGTAGCCGTTAGTCTCAGTGTCCGTATGTTATGCATTTTTCAAATAAATTATGTCTTTTAGTTATTAACTTTCCTAAACAATTACATTTCGTGTCGTAATTTCCATCTTGCAAATGAATCATGTCCTTTAGTTCAAACTAAGCTAGCTTAACCCATTTATGCCTAGCGTCTAAAAAAGGCCTTGGCAAACAGCGTAGACCTAGATGAGACGCCGCATGATGCGGCGTCTCATCAGGGTTTGCGCTGTTTGCTTAAAGGAATTTCTGTAAGAAATATTCTAAATATAGAAATAAATATACTAGACATCCCTAATTTTGGAAATAAATTGATCCAATTTAGAAAGATGGGAGAGTCCACTAAGCATAAATGGGTTAAACCGAGTCAGCTCCCGTCCACGCATGCACCCCAGAACACAGTTAAATGTACACAGGCAAGTACAGAATGTAAATTAGAAGTACATATGAATAAAGTAAGAATTTTGTAGTAAGTAACACATGTTTGAAACGCTTAACAATTACACGCTCAAAGAGATGGTATTCATCAAGAGGCTGATACGCATTAAGAGGTATGAACGGTGCACTGTTTGTACAGTAAATACGGGCGAAAAAACAACAGCCTATAATTAGATAGCAGATTTCAAATGCACGTTATTAGAACAATTATTCCATTAAGCAGCATGTACATAACCCCTTCTATATTACAATGGATGAACATTATTACTCTTCTCGGTGATCATTGCAAAGGGTAATTACAATTACGAAGACCTTTTTTGATAACTTTGAATTAACGAAGCACCTTGTCCAACAACTCTGGAAATGTCAGTAAAGGTGATAATAAAGTATTTGCGTTGTAAATTAATTGCAAAAAATAAAGTGTTTTTCTAAAAAATAGACCAGGTTCCAATGACTCAAAATTCCGCATTTTATATTTTCTGGCATTAGGCGTCATACTTATACATGTGTTCGCGCCAGTTTTTTTTAGCTTACAAATTATGTGAAGTTAAGGTTAGGAAAAGGGATACTACTGTGCGTTTTGCAACGATGTTATCTGCGTGTTCAGCATGAAACAATTATATCACTTATAAAGAGGCTATAGGGATAGAAAAGTGTCACACACAACTGTGTTCTAATATTAATTTATTTCTGATGTCGTTGATTGTAATTCTACAGTACGATCGCGTTGAATATGACTACGTTGTACAGTTCATCGACACAGAACGTATACTAGTTAGAATTGTGAATGGATTTATTGAAACTTCAAATACAACTTCCGTTATAACAATGTGAAGAAAACAAAATAAGGGCGTGCGTAGAAAAAGGGGGCAGGGTGGGACCTTGGTGCGACAGGGTTCTGCACCTTTGTGTTAGGCCATAGCCTGATAGCGATCAATCTTTATAATACAAAGTTGATTTGATTGGGGGAGGTCTAATATCTTATCTGATACCACAAAGTGACTGCTATAATCAACTTGAGATGTCCACTGATAAGTCAATGTTCACACCCAAATAACAATAAACTACATGACAGCATCTGGAATAATACACAGCGCTGATAACACGGCTATTTGAGATTAGCTTTTGCTGGATATTTGCGGAAGTTTAGAAAATTAAGACAGCAATTATTGTCTTTGTGACCTTACCTTTAATCCAAATAATTACAAATACTGAAAAATGCAAAGCTGTTAAGTGTTTAGAATATAATTATCAATAAGTATAATACATGCACCAAACCATTAGCATATTATATATCATTGCAGGGGCGTAGCTAGCATTTTTTGAGCTGTAGGCCCGGGTAGGATACATAAACACGGGGGGTCCGGGGGTCCTTCCCCCTGACATTTTTTTAAATACTGTAACGATGGTGAGATTTAAAGCATATCTAGACAAATAATAAGATAAGAAAATATAAGACTTTGGCCTGTTTTTCTTTGATATTTAACTGTTTTATCTCAATGTCAGAGAACTAAATTTTGTTTTTGTTCGGCATCAAGGGACCGAACCGACCCGGATTCAGTCAATAGATCGGGATACGGGGGCAAGTGCTCCATTTTAAATTTCGGCGGTCATAAACTTCAATCGGAATGTTTCTTAAAAATCCAACGATAATCGATTTCAACTTACTGTAGTGTTGAAAAGGAGACAAGTAGATCTACATGTAGATCTATGTAAACTTGTAAAAGCAAGTCACGTGAAAAGAAGCGAGCAAGAATCTATGCACATAGAAGTACAGTTGATAATTGGAAGATATGTCCTTTGGGAAAAAAAAAGAATCCATTGTCTGAGGATTATGTCAATATGAAATGCAGATTTCTAACACCTCGACCCCCCCCCCCCTAGGGTTAACATTTAAATGCGTTTTTCGAAGTTGAAGCGTTTTTATTTTTTTATCATTTAAAAAAAGTAGGCCCGGGCCAGCTGTCTCTAATAGCAGCTACGCCCCTGCATTGTAAATATTTCAATATAGCATATCAAATAGTGATAGTGTAAGCAAATTATATTAATTTTATTCATATTATTACAATTGCCGTTTACAAAAATGCCTCTATCTAGTCTGTGTAGAAAACTGTAAATTATTAGGGTTTATATCCGAATAGTTTACATAGTTATTGTATTATCTCAAAATTTCTTTTAAATTGAGGAAATATATTTGATAAAAAATAATAAAAAATAACACTTTTAATTTTAATGGTGACAATGACAAAAACTTCAGTTACGTATAAGTTGAAAGGTATTTGTCCTTTTTTAATAGCTGTTGTGCTGATTCACCTATTATTTCTTAATGATTAGCGAAGGATTCAAATAACGTGTTTTTGTTACCAAACAATTGATGCGTACATGTGAATGAAAAATAACATGGCTTTTTAAATAATCCGTATATGTGATCTACTGAAAGGAATAACAATAATGTGTGTCCGTGTATTTAGTAATATGAATACATAAAGGATATTGTCTCGAAATTTCAGAAAATATATAAAGCATTTTAAGTTATGAAATCCGGTGCGTGTAGTTCGAAATTTTGTCCAGACGCTACATGCACCCGAAAATAACACAGTGAACCATGTCGAATAACGTTTGTGTGAGGCAAAAAACAACTTATTTCAGCAAACGGTTTAAATAAACCTTAATGAAAAATTGAGAAATAGCATGATATTGAATGTCAAATTTGACGTTAAGCGCCAAGTGTTCAAGCTCCAATCCGTAATAACAGTGGACGAGTTTCCGTTGCAAGCGCGTTGTGTAAAAATGACGTCACTTCCAAAGTAGGTGGCGGAAATACTCGAGAGGTTTACGGAAAACAAGATCACCGTTTTAGGCATCTTAATATTTTTTGCAATTGCTCTTGATGATTCCAATCGTTGAAAAATAAAGTCGACATTTGACCTTAAATCATGAGCGCGATGATTCACGATAATATTAAACACTCGAATCAAATAACAAAGTTCTTCAATTATGTACAGACAATGCGGGTGTGGCCGTTTGACTTATATGTTTTCATTTCCATTCTTCTTGTGTATTTCTGTTTTTTATCTGCATAGATATATTATCAATTATATATAATAATGCAAAATAAACTACGAAATCCGGCGCAACACCCCGTTATTGATTTGCGTGTGATGCAGCTAATAACTGCGCTATGATCTCATTGATATAATTCTTTATATTTCGCCAACACCAACCACAAACAACGCAGTATATCATTTGCAAATGATATTTCTTGTAATTTATCCCGCTGAATCAGTTTGTTTGTAATGTTTCCGTAAAACAAATAATAAGAAAAAGCTTGCCTTATACTGATCGATAAGGCTTAGTATACGGTATGTAGTAATGCTTTAATCGAACATTAAAGAAATTGCCAAATGATGTCTGAAAGGTAATGACCTGAATACAATCGGATGTGGGCTTGAGAGACTGTAGTTGTACTGTCTTTGGAAACAAATACAAACGCTATAGAAAGCTGGTATTTTATACGTTGTATAATAATTTCGAGATGAAATGTAATGTGCTATATGTTTAAATAAAATGGAAATAGAAGTTACCAGTGAAAATGCCAAAACAAATAAGACACTAAAACGCATACAGTGTATCAAAATGAAGAAATCAGTTCAACACAGCTGAAAAAGGTCATTTTGAGGTCATATTTTACAAACTATATATGATATTGTTTATCAACAATTGTAGATATATTTAGATTTGATATGAAATAACACTTTTTAGTGGCAAAGACCATCTAAGTAATCAAGAATTGGTTTAAGTGGAAAGCAATACGCAAAGCAGTCTACTATACTCTAGTGTAATTGAATGTTCGTTAATACGATTGTATATAATACTCGTACCTTGTTAACAATCTCAAAATCAACAAGATGTGTTTGTATATTTGACCTTTGACTTGAAGGACGACCTTCACCTTTCACTACTCAAAATGTGCAGCTCCATGAGATACCTATGCATGCCAAATATCAAGTTGCTATCTTCAATATTGCTAAAGTGTACATTAAATTAGCGATTTTGACCCATATATTTGACCTTTGATCTTGAAGAATGACCTCGACCTTTCACCACTTAAAATGTGCTGCTCCGTGAGATGCATATGCATGCCAAATATGAAGTTGCTATCTTGAATATTGCAAAAGTTATGACAAATGTTAAAGTTTGACATAAACAAACAAAGCAACAAACCAACACACCAACAAACCGACAGACAGGGCAAAAACATTATGTCCCCACTATAGTGGTGGGGGACATACAAATATACATACAAAATCCTTACATGTAGCACTAATTTGCTATGGTTAGCTTAAGTGATATTTGTGTGCTTTTAACAACATTATTCACACTAAATATCATTAGTATGTCATACTAACTTCATCAGGCTATATAATTAACTTAGCACTTGTTTTGGTCCACTTGCATTATTATGGTTGCAAGTGAGCTAAACACTATTCCTTTTTTTACAGTACTACTATCTGATATGATGTTTATTCAAGATTATCCATAATTATGCACACATAGGTAATATTTTTTAATCCCATTCATTTTCGCCGTCCTCTTCTACTGTATCGTCATTTAAACCTTCATCGACTTCTTTCGACTTTTTCCAACACTCCTCTCTCAAGTTAGTATCGCTCGATTGGTCACTGTCGACTCGGTACTACTTACATGTACCCCGGGTACTCTTAAGTATACTTACATGTACCCCGGGTACGGTAAATATACTAAAACATACCCGGGAAATTTAACGCTTAATCGGTCGTTGTCGGCTATTTTTTTTTAATGAATTATATTCACATTTATGTTAATGTTCTTTAAAATGGCCTGCTTGTTATCGAAACTCGTACTCAAAAAGCATGTTGATGCAGTTTTTTTAGAAAAGTTTGTTTAAGATAGTCGGTATCGCGTTTTACGACATGGAATTTCGGGCGGGAATACAACTCGGGTACAGTCTAATATCGACCGGGACGATTGAGTTTATTTACCGTACCCGGGGTACATGTAAGTATACTTAAGAGTACCCGGGGTACATGCAAGTAGTACCCGAGCCGACAATGACCAATCGAGCGTGAGTATCTCCTCCTTTTTCTTCATCCTCTTCATTCGTTACTGTTTGTGTTTGATGGGATGTATGAGGATTACAGCATGTTTGACCTCCAGAGCACGAACAGTATGATGTACACGACAGCCGTTGCTTGCGACACTCACATGTTTCTTTACTGCACTTGTTGTACATTCCTTTGCACTGTCAGCGGATAACATCTATCAGTTATGGCTTTGCTTTTTCTACGGAGTCCCTATACGGCCACCGTAATTGTCACCTCATTTAAGTCATAAAGAAAAAAAATCTTCTTATGAAGTCAAACAAAATTAGATGCTTTAATGGTAAATTTATTTGAGCCCAGTTCTTTGCAGTGGAATTAGATTTTCCAGATTAGCCTGTGCGGACTGCATAGGCTAATCTGGGACGACACGTCACGCACATGGATTAAGCCCAGTTTTCCCAGACCTAGGCCATTCAGTTGATGCGTCTAAAATGTGCCGTCGCGTCAGTCAAGACGACGTAAGTTTGTACATTTTACTTGACCATTCCCTTACTAACATTAACTGTAAAGTCTTCAAAATTAATCTGCCATGCACAAATACATAAAGTAATTCTTCATAATCCAATTGCGATAGTTTTTCTTAATCATGATTAAGATGTCAACGAGATCATATTTTCGTAGCATGGTTTATTTTCTTGTTGACTGCCATTTATAAAAGGACCTAAATAGTTACCGTAGAAAAAAAACATGAAATAAGAATTACATTAGAAAAAAGTTTCATAATGTCGACCCATGAGTTTGGGGTAAATGGCGAATGTTGACTGGAAGGTTGAATACAGGTTAGAGTGGCTGATAAACAACTGGAAACATTTTAGTAACACATGATTAAATGATCCATAAGTAACGAAACTAAATATCTTCAAGTAAATATCTTCATTGATTGTGATTACATGTATAGAAGGTCTTCATTGATTGTGATTACATGTATAGAAGGTCTTCATTGATTGTGATTACATGTATAGAAGGTCTTCATTGATTGTGATTACATGTATAGAAGGTCTTCACTGATTGTGATTACATGTATAGAAGGTCTTCATTGATTGTGATTACATGTATAGAAGGTCTTCATTGATTTTGATTACATGTATAGAAGGTCTTCATTGATTGTGATTACATGTATAGAAGGTCTTCATTGATTGTGATTACATGTATAGAAGGTCTTCATTGATTGTGATTACATGTATAGAAGGTCTTCATTCATTGTGATTACATGTATAGAAGGTCTTCATTGATTGTGATTACATGTATTGAAGGTCTTCATTGATTGTGATTACATGTATAGAAGGTCTTCATTCATTGTGATAACATGTATAGAAGGTCTTCATTGATTGTGATTACATGCATAGAAGGTCTTCATTCATTGTGATTACCGGTACATGTATAGAAGGTCTTCATTGATTGTGATTACATGTATAGAAGGTCTTCATTGATTGTGATTACATGTATAGAAGGTCTTCATTCATTGTGATTACATGTATAGAAGGTCTTCATTGATTGTGATTACATGTATAGAAGGTCTTCATTGATTGTGATTACATGTATAGAAGGTCTTTATTGATTGTGATTACATGTATAGAAGGTCTTCATTGATTGTGATTACATGTATAGAAGGTCATTGATTGTGATTACATGTATAGAAGGTCTTCATTGATTGTGATTACATGTATAGAAGGTCATTGATTGTGATTACATGTATAGAAGGTCTTCATTGATTGTGATTACATGTATAGAAGGTCTTCATTGATTGTGATTACATGTATAGAAGGTCATTGATTGTGATTACATGTATAGAAGGTTATTGATTGTGATTACATGTATAGAAGGTCATTGATTGTGATTACATGTATAGAAGTTCTTCATTGATTGTGATAACATGTATAGAAGGTTCATTGATTGTGATTACATGTATAGAAGGTCTTCATTGATTGTGATTACATGTACAGAAGGTGCACGCAACAGATTAGCCTGGAACTATTTCAACTAACAAGAAACTTGACAGTGTCATAAAACCAGATTTTCAATGTGTTGTTTTTTTCAATTTAAATAAGTGTGCAATTCAATATAGACCTATTGAGTTATGAAGCGTAAGATGTGTTTCTATATTTAGTTAGAGTGACTTTGACGTAAACCTGGAACAGATTAGTCCCAAACTAGGCAACCATGTCAAATTGCATGTCACTATGTAATTATAATTGAGATTGGTGCATGCTAAGTAAACTTTATGACCTTAAAGCCCTTATTTGACGCCGCCGGCACCAAAGCCCGGCCACTCGCCTGCACCAAAGCCCGGCCACTCGCCGGCAACAAAGCCCGCCCACTTGCCGGCTTGCCTTACCTCGGTGCAATAACACTGAGTTTATTACGTATGATTCATATAATAAATATAGAAATTATAGGTGCACTTGAAAAAAGACCGTTAAACCAGGCAGTTGTTCGCGTAGAATGTAGTTTAGTTGCCCATGATCGATTTTGCCGACCACCAATATTTGTGCAGATCGACCGATAACGAATCTCTAAAAAAAGCAACGTGATTGTAAAAAAGGGCCTGATGCCCTGAAGGGAATATGTCTCCCTCTTATCCTTGAACAATGAGTCTCTATGAGGAGACGACATCGGTGTCTTCCCCGCCCACTACCATTGCACCAAGACATAACGCTGAGTTAATGAATTAAATTAAAATCAAATTATGTAATGACACTTTTAAGCGTTGAAATAACTGAAATTTTCAGCAAAAAATATATACATTTTTATTAACGCAACATACACATTGTGTTATAATTATTTCTAATATTTTGTCTGTTTCTATAAATGAAATATTATGCCAAGAAATAAGCTCAGCTGATCATGTGGTATCGGATAATGAACAATGAAAATACTGTTATGACTTACGACAGATTACATGTATATGATCATATGTAATAAAAAAAGTTTGTTTCATGCTTTTCAATAAAGATTATGAAAATCATATGAAAACAACGCCCCCCCCCTCTTTGTATTTAACAAATACATTTAATACATGTATTCGCTTTATACATAATAGTGTCATATATCTTTTTTTAAAGCGAGATTATACTATTTTTTATGTGTTGTAATATATTGATAAAAAAGTTACAATAACGAAAAAAGGCAATAAAAATTATTCTTTGAAGACGAATTTCATGAAATGCAGCAAAGACAAATTAGCGCCCCGAGCCGATTGTGACGAAGATATTTCGTTCATATTTTCCTACAATAACCGAAGCATTCGTCTTTTTAGTTAGTGTTCGTGTGTCGTATGAATAGATATCGTTGCAGGAATATAAAATGAACCGTTAAACTAAATTTATATTCCCATCGTTCATGCATGATATACATGGGCGAATTCGGCTGTGCAGACATTTTCGATTTGAGAATTAAATATATGGCTTATTTCCCATTTTTCGACACATGTTCTTCTTTACTTATATTTTATTTGATATTGAAATATATGTTTAATGAGTTTTTTTTTACACATTTTAAATAAATTAATAAATATTTGACAAAATCGTATAATCTCGCTTTAATGTATACCATTACTATAAATATACTCATCAAAATGGAAATAATATAAATATGCATCTACATCCTTGCTGCGGATTCCCTTTTTGCCTGCAGTTTGTTTTATCTGTTGCAAGTTTGTTTCATCGGCGTACAGTGGTTGACCATTGGTACGCGCAATTGCTGTAAATGAAAATGCCTTAAACACATTGTTTGTCTCATAGTAGTTCTCAAATTAATTTCTGATATTGGCTAAAACAGTAATTTTGATTGTGAACTGCCATATATAATCAGAAAGATTTTTCGCCTGACATTACCTACAAGACGTATAATTACTTTAAAATATTTTTGTGCAATAATTTGGTGTAGACATTACCAGAACGTCAACACTACTTGCCAACAATAAGTCCATCGCGCGTATTGACGTTTTTCACAGTTCTTTTAGCCGATGTGGAAATGAAGTGTTTTCACGTTAGTTCGAACGCAAAAGGTTTTTCTTTAACTTTCTTGTAATGAAGAGATAAAAAAGAACAGGACATAGGGTTCTTTGAACACTTTCTGTGAACAGAAACAGAACAAAACAGAACAGAACACACAGTCCTTCATTTCTAAACAATGTGTAATCAATGTTATTTAGTATTTTAACACTTCCTGTTGATGCGTGAGCGATCTGCCACCGCCAGGACCTCTAATTGCCACACCTCGCCTCGCGGCCTTCGCACAACATGTCCATATGTGTTAATTAATGAAAGACTTTAATAGCGTTAATTACGTTGCGTTCATCGTTCGGTGTGTATTGGAATTGTCTCAGAGTGTAACAATTCGCGAGAGGAATGACAGGAGTTCTTTTTGCGTTTTGCAAATAACATGTTTTTGCTATAATTGAGTATAATCTGATAGATCGGTGGTGACCGTGGGATAACCTTCCAATTAGAACCGATTGTGAAGTAGCGACGAGGGCATATAAAATGTCCAAGAAATCAGTTTCCCGCAAGTGATTTGTCTGCCGCAGGTCTACTACGTTTGTTTGCAAGTGTGTAAAACTTGGATCTGCGGTCCGGATAGACTGAACGGTAAGTAATGTAAAATAAAAATAAATGAATTAATTGTTAAAAATTTGCGTCACTAGATTATTTATATCTCGAACCGAATGTTGCTTGGATCTAAATTATAATGCATATTTTTTTTTAATGTCTTTAACTATTACAATAACAATTAAACTATATATATATATATATATATTTTTTTTTTAATAAAAAAACTTTAAGTATTTTCTGTTTGATATACGAGTTGAGGTTACCGTATCTTAGTAACATTGACGTGTATGTTTTTACTTACATAAAATAATCATTATCTAAGATACGATATCATGTGTTTAAAGTGTTTAAAAGGGTATCAAGTATTAGTATTATTAATGTTTTAGACATCGCAGTTGAAAAAAACGCATTATTGTTGTTTTAAAACTGAGATATTAAATGCATTTTGAATCTTAATGTGAATCAGGATTCAAATTTGATATTAAGTGATTAATCTGAACTTCAAAAATAAATGTAATAAATAAAAGGATAATATTTTTTAACTAAAGCTGTTCCAAATATGTATAGTTTAAATTGCCGAATATGTAAGTTCAATTTTGCAGTATAAAATAATGGCAATTAAAAGGGAATAAAAAATACGTTAGATATAATAATTTTAATTCCTAATATTCTTAAATATATTTAAATATATTTTGCGTGTCAACCCATCTAAATACAACTTTCAGCGATTATATCAATAATTATGTTATATCAATAATTATGCAAACACCACAATGTGTTTCGTTGTAAACGCATTTTAATTTCTATTTTAATGCCTTGATAACGGTAGGCCTTAATACTTTGTATTACAATATATTGCCATTTACAAATTAGTAAAGTACACAAACTTGGTAAACTATACATATATTTCGTGTCTAGTTTATTATTCATTGTTGTATCAAGGGAATTCGATACCTTTTGAAAACCAGTAGTGACCCCTTGCTTGAAATGTCCAGGGTCAAATGAAATTTGCAGGGTTCAAAATACTGAAGTGAAGATATTAAGTTTCTGTATACGTGTTGATTGCTCTACAAATGTTGCTTTATCCAACTTATAGTATACATTACTAAGCCTAAAAACATATTGTCTTATACAATTTATGTTAATATAAATTTTAATGATAACATCTACATCAAAGTGATGCAAGGCATACAATTGGGGGGGGGGGGGGGGGGATTCAAAAGTGACAAAATAGCAAATTGCTTGCATCAAAAAGTAGGATTCTGCTTCAATAGAAATTCATGATTTTTATTCGCAACGTGCAATTTACAACTGCAGTTGATTGTTTATTCCAGGTATTGGCATATGAAAGAAATGACGACTTTTCCCCCTAACCTGACCACGGCCGTGCATGACGTTAACTCAACTTACGTCAATGAAACGTCTCTTAATGCGACGGCTGCGCCACTGGGAGTAACCGGAAGTAGAATTGGGGGAGGCGGTGCCGCAACTTTCTATTTCCCTTGGAATAATCCCACAAACGTAATGACCCAAGGAACTTCTGAAAATATAACAACAGCTCTGCAATGTTACGTCTTTCCGATTCTGACCTTGTCAGGTGTGACGGGAAACATCATGAGTTTGATAGTCTTGTTTCAGCGTAAGTTACGAGACTCAACGACGACCGTTGTACTTATCGGCCTCTCGTTTTCGGACATGGTTTTCCTAGTGACAAACTACGTGCGCAAGTCCACTTGCATCATAGATCGTTATGACAAAATGGCCGGCGACACTCTTACGGCGACCACGTTCTACTACATGTTCTACTTGAAGACGGCATTCAGTCGCGTCTCCACCATCCTGATCGTTGTCATATCCGCCGAGCGCTTGATCGCCGTTGCATTTCCTTTCAAGGTGAAAATGCTCGTCACAAAACCGAAGATGATTGCGACCGTCCTTCTGTCGTACGTGGTGACGCTGGGTGCGCTCGCCGGCCTCCCGCCGCAGTACACGTACGCCTACATCCGCGGCAAGCCGGTCATCTCACAGACACAGTTCGCTAAAGACAACGCGGTCGCCTTGAAAGGGTACAATGAGTACTTCCTGCCGATCGTCTTCAGGCACATTCCGGTGTTCGTCGTGTTTATTTTGAACATCGTCATCATCGTCATCCTCCGCCGCAGCGCACAGTTTCAGAAGAACGCCTCTAGTAAGGACGACAAAAGAAGGAGGAACAGAGGAAGATCACGCGCATGCTTGTTACGGTCGCAATCGTGTTTTTCCTGTGCCTGTTGCCTGGAGACATCCTTCTCATGACGTCCCTGACCGTCGAGGGTTTCCAGTTCTTCGGAACCCAGCACAACCTATTCATGGCGATTAGCGACATCTGCTTGATGTTTGAAATGATCAACGCCAATGTGAACTTCATCATCTTCATTGTGCTCAACCGGAAGTTCTACAACATCTGGATGCGACTGTTCTGCCGCTGCACGGTTCCCCTTTTCAAGATGGTGTCGGTCAGAAGCGCTGCTGCAACGTCACGCGACACAACGGAAACTTCGATAAAGACGCGCGATCACCGAGCACTCAAAGCAAACCTCTCGACTGGCAATGGCAGTGGCGTGTTCGACAAGAACTCGCTCGCTGCCCAGGAAGAGTCGTCTGTCGATGCGACCGCTGAGGATGGGGGAAACGCAAACCCGAGCTTTGTCCAGGAGTGATGTACATTAACAGAAAAAGTGATACTTTAATGGCGGTCTATCTTTTTCTGAACATGATTTTTTACTGGCCTTTTATTGGCGAATCCGTAGCCACATGTAAGATGCGGTATATGTTATTTTCTTTGCGGCCAAGATGTGAAGTTATAACTTTATCAAATATTTCTTAACGTGAATAGCTGTATTACCTAATTTTTAGCCTCAATTGACCTTTATTTACAACCAATAACATGTTGTGGAAATTTCTCTTCATTAGGCCTTAATGAATAACTGGAGTTTCCGCGTTTTTGAAAAATACGTAAACCAAGAAACGAAGAAAACGTTCTGCCTTGCTTTTTACCCATTTAAGCCTAGTGGACTCTCCCATCCTTCTAAATTGGATCAATTTATTTCCAAAAATAAGGGATGTCTAGTATGTTTAATTCTACATTTAGAATATTTCTTACAGAAATTCCTTAAAGCAAATAGCTGTTTGCCAAGGCCTTTTTTCTAGACGCTAGGCATAAATAAAAATGTCAATCGACGATTAGGCTTCCCGTGCCAGAAAAGTGAGCCGATCGGGAGGCTTTCCGTGCCACAACGAAAATGAAAGTATGCATTTAAGTAAAATTGATGAAAATAACTATATAGCGTACATTGAACGTAAAGATTTGATCATACAGATGATATCAATGACACTAGATATTTGACATATTACGGAAAAGTTATGTTAAAATGTCATCAAAGTGGCATGTATGCAAGATTGTTCCGCCACCCTCGTCATCATTGTATCTTCGATAGAGTTTGTGAAGTATTTAGACCTGCGGAATACTGTGAACCTGTAGCTGGATATATGCTTCAACTCATGGACCACCTCTTTTTTATGCACACATGTGTTTACGTGTTTTAATTTCAGATTTTTACTTGTTTTGTGAATTCTGAGCATCCATTTTTCTCGTTCATGACAGAGAGCGAAGAATGAACAGATAGGCAGCATTTTGACAGAAAGGCGACCAATATGCTTCTACGCCATGAACTGCGTGAGTTTAAACATACTCGGACTGACTCGGCAATAAGCTTTAATGTAGTTTTTATTGATTTGCAAATATCTTCAACATTTCAACAAAAAACCATCTGGCCTTGTTAACGATATATTTATCGGCTAACAACCACAATATTGTGCTACTTGTTATGTGCTGTCCGAACTTTAAAATGTGCGATTACCGTTATCTTACAATTTGATCATTGTTGATGATGTTGTTGTTTTCGACGTTGTTGTATACTATAAGCTGTTACTGCTGTCGATTTTAAAGTTATTCTGGGTCATATTATGTTTGATTCAAACTATAGTTCTTAATTTTTAAATGGAGAGTAAGTCGGATCCTTTTTCCTAGTTCTTTATTCCTTTTTCGAATAACGGATAAGGAACCGTCCTTATTCCTATTTCAAACTTAACATATTTTATAAAGGGTTTTAAAGAAAATTAATGCATATGATTCTTAATCACATCAAAATAACTCGAATACATTTACTATATGTATTACGTTACATATTCATTTTTCTTCTTCGCGCTTGCATATAGGATTTCTTGTTTAAACCGAACCGGCATTTTCTGAATCGAATACAAACTTCACATCAACATAACTTAAAGCATATAATATTATTTTACATTTATGTGATATAAACATGCAATCTTGTACATTTCAACATGTTTGTTTTATTTATAATCCAGTTCCTTTTCGCGGCTAAATAAGGAAACAGGAACCAGTTCCTTATTCATTATTAAAGGGATCTTTTCACGCTTTGGTAAATTGACAAAATTGAAAAAAGTTGTTTCAGATTCGCAAATTTTCGTTTTAGTTATGATATTTGTGAGGAAACAGTAATACTGAACATTTACCATGGTCTAATATAGCCATTATATGCATCTTTTGACGATTTTAAAACCTAAAAATTATAAAGCGTTGCAACGCGAAACGATTGAATAATTTGGAGAGTTCTGTTTTTGTCGTTAAATTTTGTGAAACTACGAAGATTGCTTATATAAGGTATAAAATACGTCAAGTATGTGTACTCGGCGGAATAGCTCAGTAGGCTAAAGCGTTTTTACTTCAGGACTCTGGCAGGACTCCAGGGGTCACTGGTTCGAAACCTGCTCCGGGCAATGTTCTTTTCCTTTTTTTAATTTTATTCTTGATTTTTTACTGGAGCTTTTACGATCCAATGTTTACATTTATCAATATAAAGCATTTAATGAATAAGTTAAAAAAATGCCAAAATCTGTGAAAAGGCCCCTTTAAAGCCGAAGAAGGAACTGGCATTTTCTTACTTATACATCAATGAAATGGATCCAAAGTAAACCACATATAAATGAACATCATTGTTTAGATAAAGGTTGCATATTTCAAATAATTATTTTAATTATCAAAATGAACCAAAGAGACCAATAAATCAATGAAAATCATTGTAAATGTAGGTTGGGTTTCAAAAACATGAATTGCATGACTTCGCTGCTTAGTTTTAAGTAATGATAATTCGGTTCCTTATTCTGTTTGGATAAGTAAATGGTTCTTTATTCCTTATTCAAATCGAATAAGGAACTGAAATATTCTTTCTAGAAATTATAAATCAAAATGAACCGACGAGGAAATAAATCAACGAACATTAGTGTAAATGAATGTCGGGTATACAAAATGTAAATTACAGTACATGTCTTCTTTGTTTTTTCTTAATGATAACATGGTTCCTTATTCGGTTTGAATAATGAATAAGCAACTGGCCCCTTATTACCTATTCAAAGCGAATAAGGAACTAGCATTTTCTTACTTAACAAATAAATTAATATGAATAAAGAGACGAAATCATGGAAAATCACTGAAAATAATAATAAATATTGGGAATAAAAAATATGTATTGTAGTATATTTTTTCTTTAGTTCTTTTTTGTAATGATAACCCAGTGTCTTTTCGCGGCTGAACAAGGAAACAGTAACCAATTGCACTATCTACAAATATGACTGATAAGCACAGAGAACAGCGCCATTCTGTCGGTTCCCAAGACCTTTAATCGTGCGCAAATGTTGAAGGTCGCCGGATGTAACGTAGGCATCATAGAGCAAGAAAACGCGCAAAAATCTATTGAAATAAAAACAGACAATTACAACAGTGTACGTTTTGGTTTTAATTAAAACAAAATACTAAATACAGAGACATTTCGATTAAACTTTCCATGTCATCTAGAGTTACCTTAGCCGCTGCTTCAAATGCAGTCTCGCCTTTACGGTGACGTCGCATTGATGAAAACGCTTTCCGAAATATTGGCATTCTGTATGAATACAGAGCGCAACTGTTACGCTAAGAACGGCGAAGGACTGTTTACCATCAAGACCATCGCCGCTTTGTAGATTCCACGGTCAATAATCGTGTGCCGAGGTTGAAAGTCGCAAGATGTACCGTTGGTCTGCATGAGCGAGAAAACGCGTATTCGCACTAAAACAAATCAATGAAGAAAACACACTTTCACAGCTAGTATTTGTGCAGGTATTTAAATTATACAATCAAATAAAATATTAAGGCATCTCGATGAAACTTTCCAGTCTACTAGAGACACCTGGACAGCTGCCTCAGGTGCAGTCTTGCTTTTACGGTGACGTGTTAAAATCACTTTGCATTCTTAATCAGATCCCTTCGTAACTGTTAACGTATGAGAACAGAATGAGATATCTAAAACAGGTTTAGTATTCAGCTATCATATAGTCTTGGCCAAAGGTAAAGGTCGGATAAGACTTCAAGAACTGTATCAGAGATATAAATAACAAATCTTACATTAAACGTCGCCACTAATACCGATTATAAAGCTATTTAATTAAGCACTGCACAATCTCGATCATTAGAAGGATTACTAACTCTAAGGAAATATCAATCACTTAAAAAATATGAAGAATGAACAAGCCCTGGATCAGATCGTTTCACGGCATAATTTTTTTAAGTTATTTTGAAAGATGGCCACTTTATAGTGAGGAGCCTTAATTATGGTTTTACCTCAGTTACTCAAAAACAAGGTATAATCACATGTATACCTAAAGATAACAAGATAAGTATTGATGCAAAACATCAAAGGGCGTAAGGAATTTCAGTGTAAAAGGTTCTCAATAAAGTTACATGGAACGATTTTTTTTTCTACTGTAAATATTAATATATTGGCCGATTATTTTAAACAAAATAGAAAAAGATACTGGTATAACCATTATCTATGATTTTGTGTTATAACCCCCAAATAACCATTATTTATGATGTTGTGTTATAACCCCCAAATAACCATTATCTATGATTTTGTGTTGTAACCCCCAAATATTTCATAGTTCATTTTATTTACATTGGTTTCCTTTTTTACTGGTTTCCGTGTGCAGTTTTTCATTAATGGAACAGAACTGTGTAAGTTTTAAAAAATCTGCTTCATCTTGTAAGCGTAATTTCATAATTTTCTCAACTTTAAGGGGAGATGATTCTGAACTTATTCTTACGTTGCTCATTTACGATAGGGGTTGAGTACTCATTGCTATGAAAACACTGTAAAAGTTTGAAACAAAAATGAATGAAAACTGTAAATTGTATAAAAAAAAGTTGCATTTCACAATACTTTGAAATTCAGTAAAAGAAAAAGTAAAAAAGTAGAAGGGAAAGTAAAAGGGAGGGAGAAAGCGCATGCGCGAGCGGAAAGGCGGAAAATTTGAGACGAAGAAAAATTTGATCGTTTTTCGACTAGAAAAGATTATAAAGGGAAGTCAAAATCTTTTATTCCGATAAATAATAATACATATTACTACATTATATCAAAAATAATTCTCAATATGTTGGCAATAGAGTGGTAAGCTAGTTGCCAACCCCAATATACCACCTTGCATAACCGAGACCAACATTACCCCACCCACTCATGAACCAAAGCGAATACCAAGAATAAGCAACCAGGACACTTATTACATGACCGAAATAAGCTTAAAAAGTTCATCAGTAAGCCGAAGAAGATCCTTGAGGGGAAAAGAACACACCAACCAATAATTCTTTCAGATAGTAAAGGAAATTGGCTACAAAAGCACGTTACGCAACACGAGAAAGACCTTCTGTGGATCACGAAAAGCGGAGCAACTGTTGAAGAAAGAACACTTTGATTAAGGAGAAATATAGCCAACAAAATAATCCAGCACGGCGAAATTTGGCTCTAAGTATGGCTAGGTACCTGCAATCTAACAACTAAAAATAAACAGTACACTCCAACACGAATTAGAAATCGACAAAATCATCACAAAATGCAAAGAAATAATATCAATAGTACAAACTTACCCAGGTTCTAATATAACAATTCTAGAGACACCAGTGTACTCAATCCAAAAATGGAACAAGCATAAAGGCCATAAGCAACCAGATACTTTTGAAGACCAAGACAAACAACTCGCAGAATTTATATATACCTTAAATGGGAAAGTCCGAGAGCTAAACAAGAACCTAAACACACATTCTCCGGAATTCTCATCAGACCTAAGCAAAAACGACAAATACCGCAGTGGCAAAAGCAGAACACCAAAAACAAGAAAAGACTACAATTTCGACCTCTACAAGGACGGGATCCACCCGGATATCCTACTTGCAAAAGCTTGGCTAAAGAAAATATCCCAACAATCCATCAAGGACTGCTGGGACAACACCAAGGAACAAACAACACAACCAACCAATAGTGAGTGAGCTTGGCGTCAACCACCTCAGTCAGCGTGGGTTTCTCCACACTACACTGAATACAAAATGTTGACACTGACTCTCTTACTACTGGTCCAAATCGCGATCAACATCAAAGAACCTCCCAAATCATGGGAACACCAAGAACTAACCCATAACCTACTAAACCCCAAACTAAGCACAGCAGGACGACGACCTATATCACTACCAGCATCAAAAAACGCATCAAAAAATGTCGTACTGCTAATCATTCTACTAGCCGGAGATATAGAACAAAACCCCGGACCAAACAAAAATGCATCGGTTTACCCTTGTGGACTTTGCCAACACCCAGTAACTTGGAACTGCAAAGGAGTATGCTGTGATGCCTGTGACATCTGGCACCATAATTCATGCATTGAACTATGTACTCAAGATTATGAACTACTTCAACGTTCCAACGTACAATGGCATTGCTGCAAATGCGAAAACATCAACGTTAGCACCTTTACTTTCAGGAGCTATGAACTAGAAACATCAAATGTATATGAACCGCTATCAGGTCTAAACTTCACACTAGAATCAATCAACTCAGTATTCAGCCCAATTAAAACAAGTAGCCCAAAAGAAAGAACACATTCATCCAATTCCAATACAACCGCAAACAGTGAAAGAACCAGAATGAGTAGTTACCCATATGACATCCCACAGAAAAAGAACCTACGGATAATGACAATCAACTGCCGAAGCGTTCGGGAAAAGGGAGCAGAACTACAAACTAAACTACTCTACCTTAAACCTGATATAGTCTGCGCCACAGAATCATGGTTAAAAGGAGTTAAACCAGGCAAACCCCCTCAAAACGAAGCAATACAATCATGTGAGATCTTCCCACCAAATTACAATGTCTACAGAAACGACAGGGGTACTTTAGGGGGAGGGGTATTTATCCTAGCAGAAAAATCCATCACATCAATAGAGCAAACATAATTAATTACAGATGGCGAGATCGAGTGGATTAAAATTAAAATGAAAAACAGTAAGGACCTTTTGATCGGAACATTTTACATGCCTCACAGAGAACAAAAACACCTAGATGAACTAAAGAAATCATTTAACATAATTGCCAGTCAAAATAACAAAAACATAATACTCACTGGGGATTTCAACTGCCCAAACATAAACTGGAACAACCTTACAGCAGAGGGACAAGACAAAGAATACAACAAGAACTCGTGGACATTATGGGAACACATAATCTAGAACAAATCCATGAACAACCCACAAGAGAAAACAATTTACTCGACCTGGTATTTGTCACAAACCCAACAATGGTCAAATCATCTGTTAACGTACCAGGAATATCAGATCACGACATCATAATCACAGACTTCGAAACCAAAGTACACCATCAATCAAGCACCAAAAGAAAATGTTACATATACAGCAAAGCAAATTGGGAAAAAATAGAGCATGACCTAATAGAGACAAATACACACATCAAAGAGGAAGAAACCAAAGGGGCATGCGTACAAGAACTTTGGGACACATTCAA
Source organism: Dreissena polymorpha (assembly GCF_020536995.1). NCBI lineage: Eukaryota > Metazoa > Mollusca > Bivalvia > Myida > Dreissenidae > Dreissena > Dreissena polymorpha. The sequence goes on along the minus strand of NC_068357.1, from coordinate 50,098,311 downwards.
AAAACAGTTATTTGATACAATGAATAAGAACATACCAAATAAAGAAATCAGATCAAACAGCACAATCCCTTGATCAAGACCAAACAAAGAAAACTGATAAAAAGGAAGCAAAGGCTATACAGACAGGCTCGCAAAACCAAAAACTGGAAAAATTATAGGAATTTTCAAAAAGAATGTAAGGGAGAACCAAGAAGAGCTGAAAGAGATTATGTCAACACCAACATCATAGAAGGACTAGAAACCAATAACCCAAAGCCATTTTGGAAATACGTGAAATCTTAACGACAAGACTCAAGCGGAATAGCTCAACTCAGAAAAAGAGTCAACCTCATCAGCGATAGCAAAGGCAAAGCCGAACTGCTTCTAGACCAATTTAAATCAGTTTTCACCAAAAGCTCTGATAACCAACTTCCACCTACAAGACTTAGAGCCAAGAATAACATACAACCAATTCATATCACAGAAAAAGGACTAAAGAAACTATTGGAAAAAGTAAACCCGATCAAAGCATCAGGACCAGACAACATACCAAATCGTATTTTGAAACAATGTGCATCACAACTTACACCAATTCTGCAAACAATCCTACAAAAATCCTTAGACACTGGAGAACTACCAAAAGACTGGAGGGACGCAAACATCTCAAGCATATACAAAAAAGGGGACAAGCACCTACCAGAAAATTACAGACCAGTTTCACTTACCTCTGTTATCTGCAAGATACTGGAACAAATTATATGCAGACACCTCCTAAAACACCTTGAATCAAACAAAATATTAACAAACTTAAACAATGGATTTAGATCTGGTTACTCGTGCGAAACACAACTGATTACCACACTAGATGACCTCAATGAACACAACAAAGGACACCAAGTTGACATAGCCATTCTAGATTTTTCAAAAGCATTTGACACAGTACCACACAACAAACTCCTACACAAGCTCCACCAATACGGAATCCAGGGAAACATACACACATGTCTCACCAACTTCCTCACCAAAAGAAACATGAGAACAATAGTTGAAGGAGAAACATCAAATGAAACCACCGTAGACTCAGGTGTACCCCAAGGCACAGTCCTGGGACCGATAATGTTTCTCTGCCATATAAACGACCTCCCAGATTGCGTAAACTCATCCGTCAGACTATTCGCAGACGACTGCCTACTGTACAGAACAATTAAAAATGAAAAAGACCACCACACTCTACAAAAAGACCTTCTTAACTTAGAAAAATGGGCTAGCGACTGGGGCATGAGGTTCAACGCCAAAAAATGTTATATTATGTCAATAAACCAAAAATCAAACACATTCTATGATCTAGACAATCACATATTACAACAAGTACAGGACAATCCATACTTAGGTATACTAATATCAAACGACCTCAAATGGAGCAAACACATCAATAACGTTTACAGCAAAGCAAAATCTACACTTGGATTTATACGCAGAAACCTCCGAAATGTACCTGAAGCATTCAGAAAAACAGCCTACATAGCATTAATAAGATCAACCATGGAATACGGGGCAACCATATGGAACCCATACTAACAAGGGGACATTGAAAAACTAGAAAGACTACAGAACAGAGCAGCTAGGTTCATAAAGAAAGACTATAACAACAGAAGCCCCGGTGCAGTTACAAGCATGAAATATGACCTCAAGTTGGAAGAGCTCAAGGAAAGAAGGATCAGTCTTCGCCTCATCCTTATGTACAAAGTGGTGGAGGGGTTGGTACCGTCACTTCCACCTGACAAATTCCTAAAATTCTCTAAACCTAAACGCAAAATTAAAGCAAAAACAATTTCGGACCATATAGCAACAAATTTCGTAAACAGTCAAGTTTGCAACAACTCAAAAGGCCTACAAATCCCAGATAGCAAAGCTATACAGTATAGAAACTCCTTCTTTGTGGACGCAGCCATTCACTGGAACCACCTCCCAGACAGTGTGGTGCAGAAGGACAGCGTAAAGTCGTTCAAAAACGCTCTACAGAACTACCGCGCATCATAACGCGCTCTCTCACCCCGTTGAATAAAAACCGCAAGTCGGGATCTTCAACGTATAGATACAGATACAGATCATAATTGACTTATTGCTCCGATATTCATCATTTTCAATAGGGTTCGAGTAATACTGATATAAAAACACTTAACAAGTTTGGAAAGATTCAGAAAATATACATATTTGTTTGTATAGGTCCCTGATTTAACATGCGGGCCAGTATATTTGAGACTCAGGTGCAATGTGATTTACTGGTTTATAACCTTCTTACATCATTTGTAACCTTCTTTGCACGCTGGACATCCGGTTAAACATCAACTTGTCAACACGGACATCTTGCACTCTCCGTTTAGTTTAAGTTAAGACCTACGATTTCTTTATGCGTTTGCTATGTTGGGTTTGTCCGTCTGTATTGATTTCTATAATTTCCAGTTTACTATTGATGACATATTGCCTCTAAAGCTGAGATTTTTAGAGCTAGAATTGTTTTCGGACGTAATATTTTCGGACGCAGTAATTGTTGGGCCTTATTTTTTGCAGTTACTTTTTGGCTTAGTTATAGTTAAGTAATGTGTCAATAAATCTGACTATGACAAAATCTTGTATTAAAAAAAAACACTGTAATTTCATCAATTTCAGCTATGGTAATTCTTTCGGAACAGATGATTATAAAATGGCTAAATTGAATGCAGTGCAGCACTGACAAAACATTAATAAGCCCAGCTGATGTTATCAGTGGATGATGTATTAAAATCAGCTTGTCTGCCCACCAGTTCCAATAATGGTTGATTCAAGATATCTAGTAATTTCCAGTATATTGAAATAATATATAAAATATGATAAAAATATCAGAGGTGGGGATTTTTTGGCATGGCTCTTTGTCATTTTTTCTCTCATCTATATATACTGCTAGTCGCCAACAATTAGCATACCAGCAGGTGCGTGTCAGTGCTAGGAAATTAAGGAAGAAGTGTATAGGAGATAAAAGTAATACATTATGTATTTGTGAGACATAGAAACAAAGGTGATAGTGTTAGTTAAAAGAAGGAATAAACAGATAAAAGGTTAAAAACAGCCAACCTGCTTAGAAACTGTGGTCTAGTTTGGTCACCCCCAGCCTAAACTGGTCCAGGGTAGGTGCCTGTACAATATTGGCTGGTAGAGAGTTCCATAGGACAATAGTGGCTGGATAGAAGGAGAATTTATAGTAGTTGCTTGGAGTGGGGATTTGTCTGAATGAAAGAGGGTGCAGATGTCTAGTGAGCCGGGTCGGAGGAGTGACGTATGGAGGCATTGGTACAGCAACCAGTCCGTGGACAATTTTATAGAACATCAGTAGCCGGGAGTCATACCTTCTGTTCTCAAGCGAACGCCACCCTAATTTGTCTAGCATGTGTGTGACACTGTTGTGATATGAGTAATCATTTGTAACCCATCGAGCATCCCTGCGTTGGACCATCTTGATCTTGTTTATGTTGTGTTGTGTGTGTGGGCTCCACACTGAGCTACTATACTCAAGTTGTGGGCGGACCAGGGTTTTGAAGGCAAATTCTCTTATGCGTGGGTGTTTTATGGGAATGCAGGCTTCCTGAAAAGGCCGGTCCTCCGGTCTTGTCCGGAAAAATTCTTTACGGTCCGGCGAAGTTTCTAATATCGCCGGTCCTTGTGACAGGCAAAAAAATGACTTAATACCGAAAAGTCATACTAGCCAAAAGAACGATAACACCCAATTAGAATAACTCTTTTCGTTAGTTTCGAGCCTTTTTGTAATTAAGAACACTATCGCGTCACTAGTTCTTAGGAGTGCTCTCCCTTTGTTTTTTTTTTTTGAGAACGTCAATTTGATTGGTCCGATTATTACCATCTATCCATTTACAAAGGTTGTAACAAAAAACTACACATGAACAAAATGTTGTTGCTAACGTACTTGATGGTGCTCAACCTGGCCATAAAAAAAAACTTACCAATGAAGAAAAAAAAAATTGAAAGATTATGAAGCCAAGCGAGTTAACAGAACTTTTCAAACTAAGTGGATGACCGACCGAAGTTGGCTTCATTATGAAGAGTCAAGTAACAAAATGTATTGTGACAAATGTAAACATGATCAAATGCGTCGTGCAAGTCAACAAATCCATTCGTTGTCGGATGTTGTAATTTTAGGATATCAGCGATAATTGACCATGAAAAATCAATCCCACACAGCCACGCCGTAACAGCCAAGAAGGCAAAGGAGATGTCACCACTAGAAAAACCAAATCCCAAGCAGGCAATGCCATTAAAAATGTTACAGGCAAGTGAAAGACATAGGCTTTACTAAATTCTTCAGTTATAAACTTGCGCTGTTCGGACAGGTGAATTTTTGTCCAGACAGGCAAACTTTTCCAGCAGCCTGTCCTGTTGACAGGCACCTTTTTGGACTTTTCAGGAAGCCTGGGAATGTTGCGTTTGATGAAGTTTAGTGTTTGACTGGCTGTTGCAGTAACCTGGTTTATGTGTTTATTCCAGCTGAGGTCAGATGTGATGCTAACACCCAAGTATTTAGCATCACTAACTGTTTCTAGAATATGACCGTGGAGTGTGTAAGTGGATTTGTAGGGACGTTTTGACCTGGTGTTGTTCATAACCGTACACTTGGAAGGATTAAATTCCATATCCCAAGTGTGTTCCCATTTTTGTAGCCGATCTAGATCTTCTTGCAGGGTATTTTGTTCAGTGGGATTGTTTGACCGTGATGTAGACAGCAGTGTCATCAGCAAATAACCGGACCTGTGACACTATGTTTTCTGGCAGATCGTTTATGTAGAGCAAGAAGAGGATAGGGCCGAGAACAGAGCCCTGGGGGACACCTGATGTGACTGGAACCTCGTCTGATTGTCACCATTTACCAAGACAGACTGAAGTCGACCTATAAGGAAAGATTTGACCCATTGTAATTTGCTATCTTGGATGCCATGTTGGTGCAGTTTGTAGAGTAACTTCATGTGATTGACCTTGTCGAACGCTTTCGAGAAATCCAGGAGTATTAGATCTGTTTGTTGACCATGAATAAGGTTCCTGGATAAGTCCTCTACAAGTCCTATGAGCTGTGTCTCGCATGACAGTTTTGACCTAAAGCCATGCTGGAGATGGAAAGAATGTTGTTGACCTGGAAGTGTTTGGTGATGTTTGAGGCGACGATATGTTTAAACATGATTTTATGTATTTATTTCAATATATTTGGCTCCGGGGCCCATATACTATCCAGGGTACGTTTCTTGCACCTGACAGGGGTGGCAAAATCAAATGTCCGAGTTGCCAGAGTCGTACATTTGCTTGTCTGGGCAACTGACTTTTTTTCAATTAAGTTGTCCGTGGACAACAAGTTTTTTAAAAGTCGCGTCCAGGTATACAAAAAAACATTGTATTAAAGCCGTAATTAAGTTTTACAAAACCGGATGTTGACACGCGATTACATTGTCAGTGCTATTTGCGGAGCAATCAAGCTAAAATACGTGCACTTTCCTGCGCAGTGATCTCCCTTATTCTATACGAGACCGGGAGCATGCCGCATTTTCAACATTAGGCCCGACTGTTAGACAGTGTACAGACTGGTTTCTTTATTTTTACAATCAGACGGAAACAAAAAGTATCAATCTAAGATAATCAAAACACGGTCTACCTTGTTATTTAAGACGACTTTAATGGTAAAGATGAAACTTTTTTTTTTGGTCTTCAACAACGGAGCAGAAACCCGAAGCTTTGAGCAGCCCACCTCCCAAAAAACTAAGAAAGATTATGATAAAAAAATATGATCTAAGTAAACGCACCAGAACTTTTCAAGAAACTTGGCTAACCCGATTTTCAATGGTTACCAGTTTATATAATCAAATTGCTACCAGTAGCGGAGCCTCATTCTGATGAGGTCCACATATTGGACTAGTTTAATTTGTTAAGATTACAATGTACTTATGTTCAGCACATGTTTTAATAACACTAGCTTCGCAAGATTTAAAGTTAAGAAAGTCTTTATATTGTTTATAATATACTGCTATAATGATGTACCATTGAATACAAATATAAACAAAACAAGCAAATCATACTCATTTGATATATTCCACATTATTTAACATTAATCAATAAATGCTTTTATAATTATATAAACATTAAAGGACAAGTGTAGTTCAGCAACGGGCAAGTTAATTTCCTAAATGGTTGTCCATGGACAAGTATAGTTAATTGAGATTTCGCCACCCCTGCAGGCTGTGCAATCAGTAACGTTTGTAAACTATGTTAAATTGGATCGGATTAATTGTTTATCAAAGGTGTGATCTGGTAATTAAAAAGTACTTTAAAGAGGGTGCTGCGAATCATCATCAAACCTTTTACTGTAAACATCTATTACAAACAAAAAAGTTTAATGCAAATGGTGAGCAGTAATTTCATATGGCGAGTAAGTTGTGAAAACAACATTTGTTAAAAATTTTATGTGCAAACCTTTCATTTTGGGGAAAAAATTATCCACAAAATTGAAAAAGGGGAAGAAAGTTCCCAAAGTAAGCTTGAACTTTAGGGAAATTTACATCATTTTAAAGAAATTCTCTTAGGGGAAGGGGCATTTTGCTAGGGGGAAGAGGCCTAAATAAGGCCCTTGCAAAAGAAGGAAAAAAGCCCTGCATTACACACATACATTGAGCCCAGTTTTCCAAGAACACGGCTCATATCTGCATATTTCAGGTGCAGGATGCCGACAATGTCAGCCTTAGATGTTGATGACATAGAAGACATTATATCTGCATCAGAGGACAGTGATATTAGAACAGGGAACAAGAGCCACGTTGTACCGAAAGCACGCAAATTTAATGGCAAGAAACATGGAATCAGAAGTATGTGCTGACAGTATTATTCCAGGTATACAATGCACATCAAAAATCCAAGCAACAAGGTTTAAAAATCATTAACCTGTTTTTTTTTTAGTTAAATGTCAATTAAGTGGGCAATTGAAAAAGCATATAGATACTTAACCAAATTATTTCATATCTCCAAAGATCAACTGTTCTATTAACTTTAATGTATTTTATACCAGTCTTACTTGCAAAGTGATTCTTTTTTAGAGCCAAGGCTCCATATTTGTGGAGATGGGCATATGAAATCTTAACTGGAATTGTTTTTGCTTAACTTCATAAAGGCATATAAGCTTCTCTGATTTCTAAAAAAATAATTATATTTAAAGTATTGTTGCAAATATATCCTTAATATAAGAGTTCTTCAATAATTAAACCTTCATTTGTTTTTCTTACCAATCTGTTTAAAAAATATTAACATAAAGCATCTTAATAGCTTGTTGGTTCTTAATTGTTAAATTCTGAAATTACATAAAAAGATGCTATCCCTCATCATACTATTTATGAAATATTGACACTCTTTATATGACTGTGCAGATTTTTATGCTCTGTGAATCTGTACCACCAGTTCTCCAGCTAGGCCTAAACAGAATTAAATAAAGTCTCTATCTTCCTCTATATGGATTTATTAATTGTCTAAAGGATGGAATACCTTTTCCATAATGACAACATTATAAAACAAGTTCAATTACATAAATCACACAATTTAAAAGTTATACAGAAATCAGACAATGTCACAAATTACAAGAATCCTCTCCTCCCCAAGCTTTAAAGTTTATATGGTATGCTGTAAAACAAATTGACTAGATTCAAATGTGGACGATGGAAAAGGATGTCCACAAAGATCTGGAAGTAGACAAGACATACATTTTAATACTTAGTTATCTCCCTTCATAGGGGTAAGTTTTTGAGGGTACGTGAAAAACTGATTCCTGAAAATTAATACATATAACAATTATCATGATTATAAAGATAAAACACATATGATCATGATGATTATGATTTCAACACATTTCTAAAAGGTCCCATCATGCGAACTGGAAACAGTCAACAAATGATAATAATTGGGCATTAAACAGTTTATAAGTCAACACACACAGCCATTTCAACCATAGGTGAAATGAGACTTTTGGCCAGGCCGCCTAGGGGGTAATAGTTCTTTTTCTCCTGCGGTATTGTGTGGTAGCAACCTAGCGAGCGCTCCTGGTATCTTTGTCCCTCCAGTGTCCCTGTTCATGGGAGTAGAGGGTGCGGGCTGTACATCCTCGATTGGTGGGGGTGTATCAGTCTTGATGGCCGGCCAGGGTTGGTTGTAGTGGAAGCAAAGCCAGTTCCTGTGTAGTACCGGTATTAGGGATTGCTTTCTCCATAGCAGTAGGTGCTGTTAACAACTGAGGTGTTGTGCATGTTCATGAATTAAAAATGTCGATTCGGGACGCTGTGACTCAAATGTTGCGGGGGGATCTGTTGGTTTACTGAAGAACGGGGAGAACTTTTTCAAGTACTGTCTGTTACGTAGGGTGACCCTACCCGTTCCATCAACTCTGACCACATATTGATGGAATTGCCGCACCTCAATCCTCATCACTACACCTGTGGGCTCCCATCGCCTGGGCTGGTTTCCAACAAGATTTTGACTAAACACATGGTCTCCAATCTGCAGTGGCGGTAATCGCCTGGTATGTTCTGACCACTTTTCATGGTCCCTGGAGTGGCGCTTTGCCAATGCCCTCTCACGATGCGAGAGTAACTCTTTCCAAGTCTCGTGTGGTTGATAACGTCCCATCAGTATCGGAATTGGATCATGAATGGGTCGGCCAAACAAAATGAGCGTTGGTGATGCCTTTGTTTCTGGATCAATCGAGTTTCTGTAGGCCAGTAAAGCCCGCTGGAATTTATCTGTGTCTAAAGACCCTGTCGGCGATGTGTTATCCATTAACATGCGTTTAACAGTCTTCACAGCAAGTTTGCCCTATAGTTTGCATGTGGGATTCGCAATTGAGCAAAGCCTGTGTCTGACGCCCCAGTTCCGTAGAAACTCTTGTGTCTTACCAGCCGTGAACTGTGGTCCACCATCTGATGTCAACTCTTCCGGAATGCCAAAGGTAACAAATGTCTCCCGAAGGCGTTTAACTAGCCCCTCTGCACCAGACTCAGACTTGTATACCATCGCCCAGTTAGAGTATCTGTCCACGACCACAACATAGTAAGTATTGTTGTAAGTGAAATAGTCAGCACAAATCTGTTGGGACGGGAACTCAGGTGGCTTAATTTCAACTGTGGGCTGCATGGGGTTTGATTTGGCTATTTTGTGGCAGTGTAAGCATTGGTCTCAATCCTTGCAATGTCAACAGTGATGTCTGGCCATTATACTGAGTCCACAGCCCTCGCCTGCATTGCACTGACGCCTTGGTGTGCGGCATGAAGTGCGTGAAGTACAGATTCCCGGAGTACAGCTGGAATCACAATGTGATGACCCACAAGTATCACGCAGTCCACACACATACTGGGTGATAAACGATGTAAGCTAACTCTTAACTCTGGTGGCAAATCTTTGGTATCTTCTGGGAATCCCTGTGCTATGCATTGAACAAGGTTTTAGAGATTCGGGTCGGACGCCGTAGCCTTGCGAAGCATGTCCCATGTAACCACTGTACAAACAGAATGGAGAGTACTGAAAGCTGCTGCTGATGTGGATCCATCATCAGCATCATCGGTTTCATACGATTATAATAGACTAGTGAGCACGTCATGGATAGAAATATGCTCATCGCCAAGTGAATGAAGTTCTGCTGGGTCTCCTGGAAGTTGGAGGCTTACCTGTTGGATAGCGTGATGCAGCATCAGGACTGAGATTCTTCTTGCCTGGAATATGGACACAGTAAATCGATATCCAAGTGTCTTCTCCTTGAGGTTTAGTAAGCGTCTGTTGGCAATCTCAGTGAGTGAACAATCATCAGGATCTGCAGGAGTGGCTTATGATCTGTGGCAATGATAAGGTCTTTGCATCCAAGCACATAATATCGTGTTTGATGAAGAGCATACACGACAGCTAAAGCCTCACCTTCAATGGCAGCGTACCTACTCTCTGCTGGATGAGTGAATCTGCTCCCAACAAGACGAGTTTCCAACCTTCAGGACAACATGCAGGGGTTCTGGAAGTACATGCAAAGTATTTTTGCATCATGAGGAAGCCAACCCCATCAAGTGACCAATCGGTGGATAGACACGTCAATCGAGCAGGGTCAAATTAGCGGACACCCTTCCCTCATTTCTTGTATGATGGCTTCTTTGGACTGGCTGAAGGCGCTGCTGAGTTCATCTGTCCACTCAAATTTTGTAGACAGTTTGAGCAGAGTGCGGAATGGCTTCATTTGCTTTGTTCTGGCAAAAGCATAGGCGCCCTGGTTAATGAGTCCAAACCATGCCCTTGCCCCAGTGATGTCTGTAGGGATCGGGAAGTTGCGAACAGCATCAACAAACTTGGCACTTGGTCGGATATTGGTAGGTTTAATTGTTAAGCCTGCAAAATCCACAGTGTCTTGCGCGAATTGAAACTTTCTAGGGTTCAGTGTGATTCCCGCACACATGTCAAGCCACTCGCATGTTTGGACAAAAGCAGCCTTGACAGAGTCTGCCCACATACAGGTATCATCAACACATCCTCCTCACGGATAGGCACAGAATGGTAACCGTCCAAGCATCTGTCACAGTTTTCTTTGTTGTCTGTGGGATTTGTCGGCAAGATGAAATGGGCTTGGCACGTGGTGTGTTTGACGACGGAACAACGGTTGAGAGGTTGCAGGTCTACCGTTCTTCTGGGGGTGCCATCAGCTTTACTTGTGACCACCATCCTTGAACACCAAGTTGTGGGTGTGTTAGGACTCACTCTTTCGAGCACACAAATGCGGACATCTTTCTCAAGGTCGGCATGCACCTTTTCTTGCCAATGGATTGGTACTAATGCTGGCTTATGAACTGCTACGAATCGGGGTCAATGTGAAGTTGAAGTGGGTCACCACACATAAGCGGCAATGGCTGATGCTCACAAACATTGAACACAGTTGATCCATAGTAATCAAGCAACCATTTTTCAAACGGTCAACATTTTTGTCTGTGGCTTCTATCCCAGGTGGAAGCTCTGTTGGCAGCGGTGGGGTTCACTTTGCCGTCTTGGACAGGAGCATAATACATCATCTGGGACAAGAGTGGAAGCAGGGATCTCAGAAGAATTAACATTAGGAAATTCTGGGTGATCATTCCCAGTGAAGCAAGAGCTTCTCTGCAAAGAAACGCCTTATTCATTGTTTCTGAAACATAGCAAAGTAACCTAGTGGATTTGGGGGGTGACATTGCATTAGTGGTTTGAACGTTAATAGCAATAGCTCCGATCACACCTAGATCTTCTTTGATGGCTCCACGCATGATGAGTTTGACTGGAAGAAGATCTCGCTTTGTGATTCCCATGTTATTGACGTACTATAATGGCATTATAGAACTTTGGCACCCTGTATCGGCTACCATAGCCATGTTCACAGATTTCAGTTTTGAGGTGTCATTCATTGGGTACCCAAACAATGTGGTCTTGAGGAACTGGTGTGACTGTAACTGTAATCATTGGATGTGGCTTTGAAGGCCGTGCAATCCACTGGCCACAACATGGTGCTGAAGACTATGTAATGTTTGTATGCCACATGAAATGCTTTCTTCAGACACAGTACATAACTGATCATAACCCACGTCGTTAACATTCATAACTCTGTTTGAATTTGCATTGTCATGTGGTCTATTATTTTGATACTTCTTGTTCCTATTCTTTGGACAGTTCCTTGAAGATGAATCACGGTGACCCCATGTACACAATTGATACACTTGCTGCAACATGACGTGAAGTGTCCTTTAACCGTACATTTTACACATGTGGATGTCCACGCCTCACAATGTTTAGTTTCTAGTCTTTTCCTTGGCAGTGTGATGGGCCGCCACATGCCCAACATTTCTTAGCAGGTTGTTCATTTGACACCAATGGTAGTGAATTACCTACTGCACCTAGCGAATTGCCAACAGCACTTTTTTATGTCCCCCACTATAGTAGTGGGGGACATATTGTTTTTGCCCTGTCTGTCTGTTGGTCCGTTGGTCTGTTGGTCTGTTTGCGCCAACTTTAACATTTTGCAATAACTTTTGCTATATTGAAGATAGCAACTTCATATTTGGCATGCATATGTATCTCATGAAGCTGCACATTTTGAGTTGTGAAAGGTCAAGGTCATCCTTCAAGGTCAGAGGTCAATATATGTGGCCAAAATCGCTCATTTTATGAATACTTTTGCAATATTGAAGATAGCAACTATATATTTGGCATGCATGTGTATCTCATGGAGCTGCACATTTTGAGTGGTGAAAGGTCAAGGTCATCATTCAAGGTCAGAGGTCAAATATATGTGGCCCAAATCGCTTATTTTATGAATTCTTTTGCAATATTGAAGATAGCAACTTGATATTTGGCATGCATGTGTATCTCATGGAGCTGCACATTTTGAGTGGTGAAAGGTCATGGTCAAGGTCATCCTTCACAAGGTCAAGGTCATCCTTCAAGGTCAAACATCATATAGGGGGACATTGTGTTTCACAAACACATCTTGTTGTTACTTTGCCTTGCTCCTTTTGTGCAATGAATGAAACAGTTTCGTCCAAGGTCCTATCAGTCTTCGAGTCCCCGAGGAGATCAGACAGAATTTCCGGGTCAGCAATGCCCCTGATCAAATTGTCTTTTATAATCTCTTCACTGTAATGGAAAACATGCTCACACCCCTTCCTCTTTACAGTTGGCCTTGTATTGACATAAGGCCGCCTGACCCCTTAACGAAGCGAGATATGTTCGAATTCCAGTTGCAGGGGACTGTACCATGCATTTCATCTTCAGTCTATGTACGAGCGTGCTCTCTTCTTTGACAGCTGGTCTCTTTATAGCATTGAGAAGATTGTTCTCTGGCATTTTCGAACGTCACCATGATTATCTCTCATTAAGTCTGTTCTAAGGTCACTTCACAACAATAAAACAAGGCTGTCGGTATCATGGCATTGGTGATCGCCATGCCCACTTTGAAATGTTCCATTGTCCTGGAAAGCAGACCACTGATCTGGGTCACATCCTGTACCAATTTTCGGCGATTCTAACTTTATCTTGGTGGGTGTTACCGTAGTTGGAGCTGGGTGGGCATTCTTCTCATGGATCTGGAGGGCGGTAGTTAACGCAGCAGCAAATTCTGCCCCCAGGTCCTGTGATTCCCATTCGCAACCGTCAACTGGGCAAGTTAGTTTCAACATTTTCAAATGTTAATATTAATATTGTTATTAATATTAATAAATATAAAATTGTTAATATGTTAGTAATAATGATTACTGTTAGATTTTCATGTGGACATAAATAAAGTCTCTATCTTCCTCTATATGGATTTATTAATCTTCTAAGGATGTCCACAAAGATCTGGAAGTAGACAAGACATACATATTAATACTTAGTTAAGAACGGCTCTGCACCCTGCAATCCTAGAGTCCCTGCCCACTTTGACACACATCATGAACTTGGTTGATCCGATCTCAACATTATACAGGAAATTTCATTTTAAGATTCAATAAATTAATTTAATTTTGAAAGTTGAAAATAGTTTTATTAATTGAAGAAACAAATTGAAAAACATATAATTTGAAACACGTGCATGTTTATAACATGCTGTATTAAAAAATATGCCACAGGGATAATATAAATGACGGGGCTCTCACCTAAGTGCCCTTTTCTCAAATTAGCACCCTGCCCTCCTTGCACTTTTCAAATCCTATCTGAAGCAGCGACACTGTGTACCATTATACATGCGTTGCTTTAAATTCTTAACTTCAAACAAGAGCAACACTTTCTTGTAGGCACCCAGAAGATCTATGTGAAGACCTGGGGCTGCTCTCACAACAACTCGGACTCGGAGTATATGGCCGGTCAGCTGGCAGCCTTCGGATACAAGATTGTTGGTATGTTGTGTGTTCTAAAAAAATTGTTATGTGAAGTAAGAGAAAGACATCAATCTTGGAATATCCTGTGTGTTTCAACAATGCATTATATCTAGTTAATTGTACCTGTTTTATTTATTGATTTTGAAAAATTATGAGTAAAATAGACTCTGAACATTAATGCATGAATGAACACAGTTTCAAAATACAGTCGAAATAATACTAGCTACCATACCTTTTAATGAAAAAGTCATATCTCTTGTCTATTCAGATTTTAATTTTAATACTGTTTACTACTCATGACTACCTCAGGGTTGGAAACGAAGCCTTTATAACTTGAATCTATTACGAAAGGTTTTGAATGTTATTATATTCTTAAAAGGGACTAGAAACAAGTCAAAATGCGTATCTTAGTGATAAAGAATTTTATTTGTTATAAATAGCAGTATTTATTCCTGCCTCGTGGGTCTTATGAAAAACCTCTTGTTCTCTTCAGATGACAAAAAGCTTGCCGATCTATGGCTGCTGAACAGCTGTACGGTGAAGAGCCCTGCAGAGGATCACTTCCGTAATGAGATCAATCTAGCCCGGGACCTCAACAAGTACATCGTCATAGCAGGCTGTGTTCCACAGGGACAGCCCAAGGCTGAGTACATGCAGGTAGAGTCTTTGAGATGTGTAGCTTATATGGTTTCAACTGTTTGGGAAGTTCTTTGATTCAAGAGTTATGGACCTTCTCTCAAGGACATTGTAATTGTTGGCTGTGCATGACATCATCAGCTCAAGGTGGAGTATATGCATGTAGAGTCTTTAACATTTGTATCTTATATGGTTTCAACCTTTGAAAGTACTTTGACTCGAGTGTTTTAAAATTTTCCAAATAAACCCAAATTGAAATGTGTTTGAACAAATTGATTTCCTTTCTAAAATTCACACTCTACACTCGCCTTTGCTGGATCCACAAATAATGCAGTCTTAAACAGGAAAAGAACTTTTGAATTTAAATACGAACACTTATTCACTCATTGATTTTATCATGATTTACTTTCACTTTTTCTTAATTTTCAAAAAATGGTCTGTACTTGTGGCATCCAATCTAAATTCGGAATGCATTTGCTTAATGTATGGTCTCAGATAAGAATGTGCTGTCCATGCAGGCAATCAGGAATTACACTTTCCCGCTTTTAAGGAATATTTGTTTTCAAGTAAGTCTGCTGAGAGAAAACCCAGTTTAGGCAAGAAGTTTCGAATCTGATTAAACTTATTGGACTGCACTGGTAATATGGGACGACACAACACAAGCATTAAGCCCATGTTTCCTCCTAGAATGCAGCGTATAAAGCACAACCTGAAAGTTTCAAGTACTTGTGAACTGTGAATTTTATGATACTCTTTGATATCCAGGGATTGAGTGTGGTCGGAGTGCAGCAGATTGACCGAGTTGTAGAAGTGGTGGAAGAAACACTCAAAGGTAGGTTGTCATGGTAATAAAAATGATGGTGTATTTTCAAATAACCTGAACCAATAATTAACAAAAAAATCTTGGGAAAGTTTTGCTATGCTTTTAGAAATTATATTGTTACATATTTATAAATTTGGTACATTAAGGTTATGAAATATTTATTCAGTTTCTGCAACATTTTGATTTAATATGTTATTCTGTTTTGATTTTTATCATGAGATATATTCTTGATATTTTCTTCAACACCTTCTAAACATTTATTTAAATCACTTATTTGCATTCAGGCCACAGCGTGCGTCTGTTTAAACAGAAAAAATCTGCAGGCATGAAAATAGGTGGAGCGTCACTGAATTTACCAAAAATTCGGAAAAATCCTTTGATAGAGATTATTGCGATAAACACTGGGTAAGTCTGTTCAGAGGACTTGAATTAATAATTGCAAACTTGTATGGCAATGACAAATTTATATTTCCTAATACATGTATAATAATAATATTATATTTTACATTTACATGGAAAGAAATTTATAGTGATTTTATGTGGCATATTTTTAAGTGCTTTGTAGAAAGTACATTTTAAAATATATTAGTTTTTTACCATAGTTTAAGTATTGTGATAAGGAGCTATTTAACGTTAATGGAATATCATTTAAATTTAATAGGAGCTTAAACAATGTTTCACATATATTGTTGTTCTTTTTTAAAATCTATGGATATATTTAACCAGGTTTTTCGAAGTAAAAACTGGTTATTAGATTGGCGTATGTTGGCGGGCGGGCTGGCGGTTGGGCGGAACAAGCTTTTCCGGGCAATAACTTTGTTGTTCATTTTGAGATTTTAAAATCATTTGGCACATTTGTTCACCATCATTAGACGGTGTGTCGGGCGAAAGAATTACATCGATATCTCCAAGGTCAAGGTAACACTTTGAGTTCAAAGATCAAAAATGTTCATAAATGAGCTTGTCCGGGCCATAACTATGTCATTCATTGTTAGATTTTAAAATCATTTGGCACATTTGTTCACCATCATTGGATGGTGTGTTGCCACGACTAAAAATAGATTTATTTTGAAACAAAGGGGGTTAATTATTAACAATCAGTTCAGTTTTAGTTCTCTCCCTTTATCAGACTTTTTCAAATTGAAAACCTGGTTTTGTGAAAATTTTGTCCCTTGTTATATTTGTGACCACATGTTAAATTGCCTGGAAACGTGCATAAAGCACAACAATGTGGACTCCAAAAAAAGGATATGATGTACATGTTTCTCTGTAATTGAAGCCTTGTTATTTTGCTTATAAGTTTTTTAATACTAACCAATATATGAGCTGGGTTCTGGAAAACTGGGCTTAATGCATGTGTATGAAGTGTCTGCACAGGTTAATCTGGGATGACACTTTCCGCTTTCATGTTTTTTACCTTTTAAAGGAAGTCTCTTCTTAGTAAAAATCAAGTTAAGGTGGAAAGTGTCATGACGACTCTTGATGCACGTGCATTAAGCCCTGTTTTCCCAGAACGGGACTCGTATAATAAACAACAAGTACTAAAATGAGGTTTTAGTCATTTCCAAAGGTGACATTTGGAATTGTCCTATCTCAGGTGTCTCAACCAGTGTACATACTGCAAAACCAAGCATGCCAGGGGCGAGCTGGGCAGTTACCCGCCTGAGGAAATCGTGGCACGTGCCAAACAGTCCTTCAAAGGTATCTATGAATGATCTCAAGGCATGTGTATTGCAGGTTAGTTATGATACATTAACAAGTTGTAAT